>NC_135305.1:166869367-167173790 GCF_048772815.1 Callospermophilus lateralis
GGAAGGATGCCACACTATCTTCATTCACACTGAGTGGAACAGGGGTTGGCAGGGGCATGACCACAGGTCCTGCTACAGCCAGGGTCAAAGGCACATCTAATTCAGGCAGCAGTGAGTTAGAACAGAGGCCCTGAGAGAGAGGAAGGTGGGTTGGACAGGATCTCTTTCCTTTATTATTTCAAGAACAAGCCACCCTCTTTTACCTGCTCTGACATTCAACACACAATACCCTCTCTCCCTTCACCAAAATGCATGTGGGGTTTTACCAGTAATGACCAGTTCTCTGACAGAATCCTCTCTTGTATCTCATGGTTCCAAAAACCCCCTTCTTGGGTTCAAATAATCTTTAGGATGGCTCTTCCATCCACCTGTTTCTCTGTAACCTGTAAAACTTTCTTCATAATAACCCCAGAAACAAAAGTACAATATTACCCTGATGGTTGTGAACCCTCAGGCAAATTAACAGGACCTATTAGGGGGTTCCAAGTTCTTCATGAGATTTGCATACCTAGCGGAGACCGCATTGTAGAACACTCTCTGCCTGTGGCATCTGATGCTATGTCTAGGTCATGACTGCCAGATATTAATATTGCTGGGTGTTTGGGAGACTCCCCCTTCTTCCGAGAACATCATGGAATCCCTTACCCCTCCTCCTCCTTTCCAAAGGGTTCCAAGCAGAAATGCACCAAATTCAAAGGTTTCCTCAACCAATCCCCTAAGGACAGTGTCCGCTTGCAGTTCCTGAGTCACCCTGCCAATCAGCACCCCCCACGTTGCCTAGGTAACCCTTCTTAAGCCCAAGCTTGGAAGCTCTCTCTCTCTCTCTGCTCTCTGCCCGCTTCCTGTCTGCCCTCTGCTCTCTTCCTCCTCATTCTCTCCTCCCTCTGCTCTCTTCCCTTTTCCTCTCCTCTCCTTCCTCTCCTTCTCTCCTCTCTGTTCTCTGCCTCTCCTTTGGGCAGCCCCTCAATGAAATCTCTTGGTCGAATCTGCATCTCAGGTGAGTCACTTGCCTTTCAAATATAAATATAGAATGTTATTTTTGCAGGTAACACAGAAACCTTTTGCTGATGGGGAAAAATTCATGCACATTTAGGTGGCAGTTGGTGAAGTAGTACTGCTCATTGCTAAGTAGCCATTGGTGCATTCAGTGTAAAGCAAACAAACAAAACAAAACCCACCACAATTCAGGAAAATGAAGGAGGGTGACACTCAACACAATGAGTTCAGTCCTTGACAAAAGGAGTGTATCCACTTCTGGGTAAGAGAGCTATATTGTTAGACCAATAATATAAACATGTATAAGGCTCATAGACAGCAGTTTTGCAATTTCCTTCCTTATCTCTATTCTCTTTCTTTATCCCAGCTGGGTTCCTGCTCATTTTGCTTCCCTCTTCTCTCCTGCTTTTCTCCCTTTCTCCCCTCTATTCCTTCTCTCCACCTGATCTTACCCATTCTTGCAACTTTATTCACCTCTTGTATTTCTCCCCATTTTCCTGATTGTTCCCAAACTCCATATATTTCTCCCTCTTTATTCTTCATCCACATTCTCCCTCTGTTCTGCCTGCTATAGGCCCCTGTCCTCATGCTCAAGACACCCACATCCCTAGGCCTCCTTCCTGAAGTGCTTGTCCCTGGGCTCCTTTTGCCACCTGTTACCTTTCTTCTTGTCCGAGCACCACAGTTGCTGTATGCTATTCCTTCAAGTAATACATCCTCTCCTCTCTCTCTGCCTGAGATATCTCCTCTTTCCTTCTTCAAATATAATTATAGAATGCTATTTTTGCAGGTAACACAGAAACCTTCACCTCTCTGGAGAATGAGATTCCACATTTTTTAATTTGCTTTTCTCCCTGGTGCTTTCTAGCTTCTTCATTCAACCTCATAGTCTCTCTTTGCAACTCCCTCACCATATTCTACCTTGCACTTTATGCTTTGAATATAGTCCTTGCAGCTTGCTGCAACTTGCTTTATTGTTGTTTTTAATGGACATATTTTTCTTCCTCTCTCTCTGCTCCACCTGATTTCAGGAGAAATAGGGTTACTTTCCTCCCCATCCTAGGCAGAGTCACTTGTCCCTGAATACACACCCCCCATAGGAATGAAGTAATCCAGACTATGGGCATGACACCAGAAAATCTCAGAAATGATTATCTCCCAAATTGGCAAGTGAATTAAAACTCCAGACATAGAACAAAGGTAAGGTAGACTCTGAGTAACCACTTTAAAACCCCCTCTTTCTGAAAACAGGCAGAATCACAGCTTTTGAGACAGGAGTCTCCTGTGTTACTCCTTTGCTACCAAAACAATAAACCCTTTCTCTTTTTCCTAAAAACTATGTTCTTGTTATTGGATTGGTGTTAGGGAAAATGACCCAGCCTTCAGCAACAGCCCCAGTTCTTTAACACTGTAAGCATTCCCCCTCAGATACCAATATATGTCTAAATGTTATTTGGACTGTATATTGTCTCCCTTAAAATAAATGCTTTTAGTGAAAAAGGGGAAATAAATATTAGGTAAGCATCTCACAGAGATGCCTAAATGGATAACAGAAATTCATTTAGGAAAAATAAATAAATAAATCTGGAGTAGGGTTAAGATATATTTCATGCCATTTAGCAACATTTTCTAACAGCTTAACTTAACCAAATGTTATTGAAAGTTTAGTCATTGTGTTACCAAGAGTGTGGTCCTTGTCCTCAATACCAATTCAATAATAAGGTTTTGAGAAATAAGAAAAAAGAAATTTTATTGCTTTGTTAGCAAAGGAGAATCACAAGGGACTCACAGAGGCTGTGAGTCTGCCAAACAGGGAATACAGAAAGTTTTTTTTCTTTCCTTTTTTTTAATGTCGTATTTGTTCTTCTTAGTTTTTTTGTTATTTTTCATTATTTTTTATTCTAATATGTTATATATGACAACAGAATGCATTACAATTTATATTACACATATAGAGCACAATTTTTCACATCTCTGGTTGTATACAAAGTATATTCACACCAATTGTGTCTTTATACAGTACTTAGGGTATTGGTGTCCATCTCAAAAAGATGGTGGACTGATTGTTTTTCTAACTTTTTTTTTTATTGATTGTTCAAAACATTACAGAGCTCATGATATATCATATTTCATACATTTGACTCAATTGGGTTGTGAACTCCCATTTTTACCCCAAATACAAATTGCAGAATCACATGGGTTACACACTCACATTTTTACATAATGGCATATTAGTGAATGCTGTATTCTGATACCATTCCTATCCCCTACTATCCCCCTCCCCTCCCATCTTCCCTCTCTACGTCCTCTGCTGTTGTTCAATTCTCTTCCTTTTTTTCCCTCCCCCTTGCACCTCACAACCTCTTATATTTTTGTGTAACATTGAAGGTCTCCTACCATTTCCATATGCTTTCCCTTCTCTCTCCCTTTCTCTCCCCCCACTCATCTTTGTTTACTGTTAGTCTTTTCCTCATGCTCTTCCTTCCTGTTCTGTTCTTAGTTGCTCTCTTTATATCAAAGAAGACATTTGGCATTTGTTTCTTAGGGATTGGCTAGCTTCACTCAGCATAATCTGCTCTAATGCCATCCATTTCCCTGCAAATTCTATGATTTTGTCATTTTTTAGTGCTGCATAATACTCCATTGTGTATAGATGCCACATTTTTTTTATCCATTCATCTATTGAAGGGCATCTAGGTTGGTTTCACAGTCTAGCTATTGTGAATTGTGCCACTATAATCATTGATGTGGCAGTATCCCTATAGTACGCTCTTTTAAGGTCCTCAGGGAATAGACTGAGAAGGGTGATAGCTGGGTCAAATGGTGGATCCATTCCCAGCTTTCTCAGGAATCTCCATACTGCTTTCCAAATTGGCCTCACCAATTTGCAGTCCCACCAGCAGTGTACAAGTGTACCCTTTTCCCCACATCCTCGCCAACACTTATTGTTGTTTGACTTCATAATGGCTGCCAATCTTACTGGAGTGAGATGGTATCTTAGGGTGGTTTTGATTTGCATTTCTCTGATTACTAGAGATGGTGAGCATTTTTTCATGTACTTGTTGATTGATTGTATGTCCTCCTCTGAGAAGTGTCTGTTCAGGTCCTTGGCCCATTTATTGATTGGGTTATTTGTTATCTTATTGTTTAATTTTTTGAGTTTTTTGTATATTCTGGATATTAGGGCTCTATCTGAGGTGTGAGGGGTAAAAAATTTGTTCCCAGGATGTAGGCTCTCTATTTACCTCTTTTATTGTTTCTCTTGCTGAGAAAAAACTTTTTAGTTTAAGTAAGTCCCATTTGTTTATTCTTGCAATTAACTCTTGGGCAATAGGCGTCCTATTAAGGAATTTGGAGACCGTCCCCACAATATGTAGATCGTAGCCAACTTTTTCTTCTATCAGATGCAGTGTCTCTGATTTGATATCTAGCTCCTTGATCCATTTTGAGTTAACATTTGTGCATGGTGAGAGAAAGGGATTCAGTTTCATTTTGTTGCATATGGATTTCCAATTTTCCCAGCACCATTTGTTGAAGATGCTATTCTTCCTCCATTGCATGTTTTTAGCCCCCTTATCAAATATAAGATAGTTGTAACTTTGTGGATTAGTCTCTGTGTCCTCTATTCTGTACCATTGGTCCACCTGCCTGTTTTGGTACCAGTACCATGCTGTTTTTGTTACTATTGCTTTGTAGTACAGTTTGAACTCTGGTATCGCTATACCTCCAGATTTACACTTCCTGCTTAGAATTGCTTTTGCTATTCTGGGTCTTTTGTTTTTCCATATGAATTTCATGATTGCTTTCTCTATTTCTACAAGAAATGCCATTGGGATTTTGATTGGCATCGCATTAAACCTGTAGAGAACTTTGGGTAATATCGCCATTTCGATGATGTTAGTTCTGCCTATCTATGAACAGGGTACATTTTTCCATCTTCTGAGATCTTCTTCTATCTCTCTCTTTAGGGTTCTGTAGTTTTCATTGTATAAATCTTTCACCTCTTTTGTTAGGTTGATTCCCAAGTATCTTATTTTCTTTGAGGATATTGTGAATGGAGTGGTTTTCCTTATTTCGATTTCAAAGGCTTTGTTGCTGATATACAGGAATGCCTTTGATTTATGCGTGTTGATTTTATATCCTGCCACTTTGCTGAATTCATTTTTTAACTCTAGCAGTTTCTTTGTAGACCCTTTTGGGTCTGTTAAATATATTATCATGTCATCCACAAATAGCGATAATTTAATTTCTTCTTTTCCTATTTTTATTCCTTTAATTTCTTTTGTCTGTCTAATTGCTCTGGCTAGTACTTCAAGAACAAAATTGAATAGAAGTGGTGATAGAGGGCATCCCTGTCTTGTTCCAGATTTTAGAGGGAATTCCTTGAGTTTTTCTCCGTTTAGGATGATGCTAGCCTGAGGTTTAGCATATATAGCTTTTACAATGTTGAGGTAAGTTCCTGTTATCCCTAGTTTTTCTAGTGTTTTGAACATAAAGGGATGCTGTACTTTGTCAAATGCTTTTTCTTCATCTATCGATATGATCATATGGTTCTTGTCTTTAAGTCTATTGATGTGATGAATAGCATTTATTGATTTCCGTATATTGAAACAGCCTCGCATTCCAGGGATGAATCCTACTTGATCATGGTGTAAAAGGTTTTTGATATGCTTTTGTATTCGATTCGCCAGAATTTTATTGAGAATTTTTAATCCAAGTTCATTAGAGATATTGGTCTGTAGTTTTCTTTCTTTGAAGTGTCTTTGTCTGGTTTCGGGATCAGGGTGATGTTGGCCTCATAGAATGAATTTGGAAGAGCTCCTTCTGTTTCTATTTCTTGAAATAGCTTGAAAAGTATTGGTATTAATTCTTCTTTGAAGGTTTTGTAGAACTCCGCTGTATACCCATCTGGTCCAGGGCTTTTCTTGGTTGGTAGTGTTTTGATGGCCTCTTCTATTTCTTCCTTTGTTATTGGTCTGTTTAAATTGTGTGTGTCTTCCTGTCTCAATCTGGGCAGATCATATGACTTAAGAAATTTATCAATATCTTCACTATCTTCTATTTTATTGGAATATAGGGTTTCAAAATACTTTCTAATTATCTTCTGTATTTCTGTAGTGTCTGTTGTGATATTGCCTTTTTCATCCCGTATGTTAGTAATTTGAGTTCTCTCTCTTCTTCTCTTCGTTGGCATGGCTAAGGGCCTGTCTATCTTATTTATTTTTTCAAAGAACCAACTTTTAGTTTTATCAACTTTTTCAATGGTTTTTTTGTTTCAATTTCGTTGATTTCTGCTCTAATTTTAATTATTTCTTGTCTTCTACTACATTTGCTGTTGTTTTGCTCTTCATTTTCTAGGTTTTTGAGGTGTAGTGTGAGTTCATTTATTTGTTGTTTTTTTCTTTTTTTGAGGAAGGAACTCCAAGAAATGAATTTCCCTCTTAAAACTGCTTTCATTGTGTCCCATAGATTCCGGTATGTTGTGTCTGTATTATCATTTGTCTCTAAGAATTTTTTTATCTCCTTCTTTATGTCTTCTGTAACCCATTGATCATTCAGTAACATATTGTTCATTTTCCATGTGATGTAGGATTTTTCTTTCCTTCTTTTATCATTGATTTCCAATTTCATTCCATGATGATCAGATATGGTGCATGGTATTATCTCCACACCTTTATATTTACTAAGAGTTGCCCTATGGCATAATATATGGTCTATCTTTGAGTAGGATATATGTGCTGCTGAGAAGAACGTGTATCCACTTGATGATGATTGATATATTCTATATATGTTGGTTAAGTCTAGGTTATTGATTGTGCTGTTGAGTTCTATAGTTTCTTTATTCAGTTTTTGTCTAGAGGATCAGTCTAATAGGGAGAGCGGTGTGTTGAAGTCACCCATAATTATTGTGTTGTAGTCTATTTGACTCTTGAACTTGAGGAGAGTTTGTTTTTTGAACGTTGCAGCTCCATTGTTTGGTGCATACAAATTGATAATTTTTATGTCTTGTTGGTGGATGGTTCCTTTTAACAGTATATAGTGTCCTTCTTTATCCTTTTTGATTAACTTAGGTTTGAAGTTGATTTTATTCGATATGAGTATGGCCACTCCTGCTTGCTTCCAAGGGCCATGTGAGTGGTATGATTTTTCCCAACCTTTTACCTTCAGCCTGTGTATGTCTTTTCCTATCATATCAGTCTCCTGAATCCAGTATATTGTTGGATTTGTTTTTTTTGATCCAGGTTACTAGCCTATGTCTCTTGATTGGTGAGTTTAGGCCATTAACATTTAAGGTTACAATTGAGATATGATTTATACTTCCAGACATGTTTATTTATTTATTTATTTATTTATTTATTTTAGTTTGGCTAGTTTTACTTTTTGGTTATTTTCCTCCCCCTTTACTGAGATACCTCCTGCTGTTAGTTTTGGGCACTATTTTTCAATTCCTCTTCTTGTAGTATTTTGCTCAAAATGCTTTGCAGTGCTGGTTTTCTTGCTGCGAATTCTTTTAGCTTTTGTTTATCGTGAAAGATTTTAATTTCATTGTCAAATCTGAAGCTTAATTTTTCTGGATACAGTATTCTTGGTTGGAATCCATTATTTTTCAGCATTTGAAATACATTGTTCCAGGATCTTCTTGCTTTCAAAGAAACGACTGATGAAAAATCAGTCATTTACCTAATTGTTTTACCCCTGAATGTAATCTGCCTCCTTTCTCTCATAGCTTTTAATATTCTCTCCTTGTTCTGTATGTTGACTATCTTCATAATTATATGTCCTGGAGTTGGTCTATTATGGTTTTGAATGTTTGGGGTCCTGTAGGCTTCCAGGATTTGGCAATCCATTCCATCTTTCATCTCTGGGAAGTTTTCTAGGATTATTTCATTTAATATGCTGTCCATTCCTTTGGTTTGAATCTCTATGCCTTCTTCTATCACGATCACTCTCAAATTTGGTTTTTTTATGACATCCCATATCTCTTGAATAGATTGCTCGTGGGATTTAAGCATCTTTTCTGTGTTGACTATATTCTTTTCAAGTTGATAAACCTTATCTTCATTATCTGATGTTCTGACTTCTACTTGATCTAGTCTATTTGTAATATTCTCGTTCGAGTTTTTAATTTGGTTTATAGTTTCCTGTAATTCTAGGATTCTTGTTTGATTTTTTAAAGATATCTATCTCCTGGTAGAGCTCGTTCTTTGCCATTTGAATTTGTTTGTTTAATTCATTTCCAAAATATACTTTTATTGCTTGGACTTGCTGTCTCATGTCTTCTCTAATATTCCTTTCCATTTGAGTTAGGTATGCCTTGAGTTCTTTCCCTATCCCTGTTTCTGATGCTTCTAGGTCCTACTGTAGAATTAAGTTGTCCTGCATTGTTTGTATTCCTTTTTTCCCTTGTTTTCTCATGATGTTCACATTACTTTCCAGCTCTATTTGATTGCCGTGTTTCTGCTCTCTTCTATAGATTTGTTTTGGTTCTGTATTACTCCATTGTCTCTCCTTTGTGTTGGTAAACTATGCCTGCTAACGTGGATTCCGCTGGGAAGGAATTCCGACGACTGAACTCCAGTGACGTCACTTCTCTGGGAGGGGGTGGACTCCAGTCGCCCAGTCTCGAGGGCAGCGGGCCGGATGTCCCTGGTGGGCAGGCGATCTCTAGCCACCCAGTCGCGTGGTTGGTAGCCGGCAGGCGGGCGTTCTACTGCCGCCCAGTTACACGGTCAGTGGGTGAACTGTCGCAGGCTGGCCTGCGGTTTCCAGCCGCCCAGTCCCGAGGGCCTGTCCTCTAGTCCCCTGGTTTCTCCTGCTAGTCTTGGTTTCTCCTGCGAGACCAGATTTCCCCTGAGTGGTGGCTCTTGGCAGTTCAAACTGTACTCTGGGCCTACCGTTTGTTGGGTGTGGAGGGTGGCTATTGGGAACCCCCGCAATCTATTGTTTTGTTTCTGTTGTGGGGGATAGAACTGTACCGCTTCCTTCCCTGTCTTAAATCCCGTACTCAGCCCGGGGGTCAGTGTGGGCTCAGCTGGCAGGATTCCACAGGATTGCAGCCACCTTTCTCCCTGCTTGCTAAGTAATCGCTTTGGCGCCCAGCCGTCTGTAGCCGCGGGGCAGGCCGCGCGAATCAGTCAGCCCGGATCTCCAGTCACACAGTTGGCTATTGGGATCCCCAGCACTCTATCATTTTGATTTTTTCTGCTTGCCCCTCCCCCAGCGCTGGCTAGACAGGTTTTGTTTTGGCTGCAGATGGGAGGGGGAGTTGAAGGTCAGGTGTCTCTAGTTTTCCCCGAGACTTTATGCAGGCTCACTGTGATAATCCCTCCCCTGGAAACCTAGGAGAGATTTTATTCAAATTCCCCGATGTATGGGAGATGAGCTGAGTGACACACACCTGTTCTATTGTTGCAATCTGTCGGAGAGTGGCGGTGGTTACTTCAGCTCTCCAAGATGGTGGCCACTGATTGCCTTGGTGGAGTTTCTGATGTGGGGGATAGGACTGTGCCACTTCCTTCCCTGTCTGAAATTCCGTACTCAGCCCGGGGATCAGTGCAGGCTCAGCCAGCAGGATTCCACAGGATCGCAGCCACTTTTCTCCCTGCTTGCTAATTAATCGCTTCTCTGTGGTGCCCTGCTATCTGTAGCTGCAGGGCAGGCCGTGCGAATCCCTTCTTAGTTTATTTTGATAGTGAACCTAAATTTAAAGATAGATAGTGTGGTTCGGCAAATCAGGTCTAATATGGGTCCAATAAAGAAAATGGAGACCATATAAAAAATGGAGTCCATAAAGAAAATGGAGTTGGATCTGAGCCAGGGAAACCAGAACTACACTTGGGAAATTAAAATTTAATGTCCCCAAGGCCCCAACCTGTCCAAAGGAACTGTTAATGTAGTAGTTCCCAGCAAAACAGGGAGATGTTAATCAAACCACCCTAGGCACTTCCAACCCAGATCACTCACCCCACATCATCAGTTCACCTATTTCTCAGTTCTTGGCCTTCTCATCTGCATCCCCCATCACATGGGGGGGGGGGAAGATAGAGGGAAATAAAGAACAGAAATGTGGGAGAACAAAAGAAGATCTTAGATATAAAATAAGGAAGACCTCCTCATTTCATGGATTCTGTCTTTCAGGTCCCCTTCTTCCTACGGGAGGACGTCTTTTCTGCTATTCTTTAATAAAGCCTTCCACTTTCCACTCTACACTTTCCTCAGAGTGCTTCTCAGGTGTTATACTTCAGCATTCAGGGAAGCAAGGACTCATCGCTGTAAACAGCAGTAATAATAGTTGAATGTACTTTGACATAGAAAACAGATGGCTTACTGGGGCTGTAGCTCAGAGGCAGAGTGCTTGCCTAGCATTCATGGGAACTGGATTTGATCCTCAGTACCACACAGAAATAAACAAATAAAAATAAAGGCATTTTGTTCATCTACAAATACAAATAATTTTTAAAAAAGAAAACAGAGGGCTTTTAAAGAAGCTATTTAAAGACTACATTCCAGTTGTGCCTTGTGTTAAACCATGACACAAAGAAATAACCACTGACTCCAATTTAAATCCAAATAAAAGCAAGCTTGGAAATTCTGACTGGCTGGGGCTGTCTCTCCCGAAACCCCTGTGAATAGAAGACAGCATCCCAGCTCTCTAGAAGTGCAGTTTTACAGCACAAAAATTGTGCAAAAGGGGTTGTCTTTAGAACTTACCGATAACAAGACTTTGACAAGCATAATACAAAGGCAGGTAGTAGATTAATTGTCGAAATTGTTCAGCACTTAGGGAGTAAATTTATATTCCAACATCAGAATTTATGAGGCACCACTACGGATTCAGAGAGGGTTGTTATCTGGTCAGGGAAAACCAGGCATAAGTGAGTTCAAGGCATGGTCAGGCATTCCAAGCAAGTTTAGAAATTACAGTAATTTTTAGTAAAGCAGAAATTAACTTTTCATGCCTTTGTGATGAGATGCCTCCCAATCTTAAGAGAGAAATAGGCTGCTTTCATCACCCTGCCAGATACACCAATTACAAGGACATGGTTTTTGAGAAAAAAGAAAAAAAGGTTTATTGCTTTGCTAGCAAAGGAGAAACATAGGTGACTTCTGTCTCAAAAGCTGTGATTCTATCCAGCGACAGGAAAAGAGGGATTTTAAAGTGGTGACTCAAAGGGGACCCCTGGTGAGGCCTTAGGGAGTATTAATATTTACTTATTAATTTGGGAGATAGTCACCTCCAATTTCTTTCTGGTGGCAGACTATTCTCTTGGACAGATAACTTAAGGTAATCTTGGTTTTTGCCCCAGGTTAGGGAGGGAGATAGGAAAAAGTGGAAAAGAAAAAATATATGGTGGGGAGGCTTGGGTTTTGGCTCAATAGTAGAGTGCTTGGCCCTGGGTTGACCCTTAGCACCATATAAAAATATATGGTGCAAAGCCCTGGGTTGACCCTTAGCATCATATAAAAATAAATAAATAAAATAAAGGTATTATGTCCAACTACAACTAGAAAATACATATTAAATAACAAAACAAAACAAAACAAAAAACATCCCTTTAAGCAACTGGGCCTATATTCACAAGTGAAGTGGGCCACTGTTCCCAAATATATAGACCAAGACTAGCTTCAGGGCATCAGATTGGCCCTCTCAAATAGCCCAAAATATGTGCATTGCTACACAATTCTTGATTTTCTCAACAGATTTAATGTTTAAGTTTATCTTCACCTTAATCCAATTTCAAGTGTGTAGTTGGGGAATTCCAGCAGGTCTTTCTAAACTTTATGATATTCTTAATTACTGCTACATTGGGAGTTACTATGTAGAAAAGCAGGTTTTTCAGTAGAAATGCACTCTCAGCAGGGACACTCAATGGCTTCATTTTCCAGAATTCAAAATGCTGCAATTTAGTAATTAGCTTCATGGGGCTCTCCCTGTTCTCTTCTCCAAACAGGGGAGGAAAAAAAAAAGACTCCTTTTTTGTTTGTTTGTTTGTTTGTTTTCAGAAAACCCAATTTGCTATCTGTAGTGAGGGAGCTGCTCTTTTCTCTTTGAGCTCCTCAATGAAGTTTTCCAAATGAGAAACAAGCTTTCCTGCAGCTCTGGGCATTTGGTAATGCTACTTGGTGATTTTCTGTGAAAGGAAATTCTTTAAATTATTAGAAGCATAATAGACCAAGTGACCAGTATGCTTACAAGTTGCTCCAGAGCTCAATAAACTTTGCAAGGAGTACGTTTGAATTACACCCATGCTCAGCAGGAAATCAGTGAGTAAACAAGTTAATCCTTTCTGCTTCAGTGTCGGTGTTGAATTGTGGGTGTTGAATCCAGCTGCCATTTTCTGTCCTGTTATATCTGCTGTTGTGACCCAGAGTGCCAGCAAATGATTCTCTGGAGCCAACAGGTTCTCAGAAGGGTTGCTGCAAGCTTGGGTTGGCAGAAAAATTGGAGGAGGATATTTGAGCTGAGGAGGGAGCATCATCCCTAAAGTACAGACATCTGGGATGCTGTCAGCATTCTGGCTGGCTCTGCAGCTGCAGCTCACCCTCTACACAAAAAGATGAAATTTTGTTAACCAACCTGATTGCAGAAACAGGCTGAGGCAATGTGGCCAAGTCTGAGATAAAGAACATTCTAAGAGAAGGCTCAGAAAATGCTTCCTGATTGGTCGGCTTTTGCTATAACAAGCAAGGCCATCCTTTGGAAATCTGTGACAAGCAATGTCATCTTTTGGAAATCTTTGACACCATAAAAATATTCCCATTGAGAAGGCTTAAGAGAGATCAAGCAACACCAGATTCCCAATCAACTCAACAAGTGTCTATAACTAAGCAAGATCCTGTCTCTAAACAAATAAATAATTTGAAGACTAGGGAAATGTCTCAATGGTTAGGTGCCTCTCGGTTCAATTATTGGCACCCAAAATAAACCTCTTATGTGAGACATTTGACATGCAGAACATGCAGGGCACAGGTCCTTCTGACCAGTGTCCACCAGCAGTTATTCCCTGTTTCTTCTTCACTTGGCCTCTGGTGATGACTAATTCAGTTTTCTTTCATTTATTTGCTTGTTCTGGAAATAGCATACAAATTCACAGGTAAAATATATGGCATTTTTTTTTTCTCTCATTGTTTTCCCTTAGTGTACTGTTTCCCAGCTACTTCTCCACTCCATAATTACAGGGTGTGACCAGGGTGTATCTCAGATGTAAAGTGGTTTCATAGCAGGCCTGAGGCCCTGAGTTCAGTTCCCACACTGCAAAATAATATTGCTAAATAATATGTCATTGCAGATATTCCAATTTTCTATTCTCCATTTATCTTATGTCATTTTATCCTTTGACTCTTATAAATCATTCTGTTATAAATATTAATGTGCAAATGAGAACTCATCTGAGCACATGTTCTTCATTTATTTATGGCACACCTTTAGGAGAGAGTGTGTGGTGTATTTAGTAATTCATTATTTTCTCTAGAAACCACTAAGGGATTTCCACAGTGATTGCATCATTTTCTATTGTTGTCCAAGAAGTCTGGAGTTTCCAACTTTCCACAATCTTGACATTTTTTTTCTTTTTTTCTTTTTTCCTTTATTTAAGGTTTTTTTGAAAAACAAAACTTGACAATTATTTGTTCTTAGGACCCAAAAGAATGATCTTTGGAGAGACAAAGGTCACTCCCTTTATAATTTATGACACGGAACACATAAGATTTGTGGCAGAAGACCTTAGTCTGGGGTAGGACAAAACAAATAAATTCTGTAGGGGAAATATAAGTTATAGGAGATTAGCTGGAGAGTAGGGCTCATTGTTGACTTAGCAGTATAAATAATTTTCCATGCTCTGGGATGTATACAGTTTCCCTGTAGAAGGGTTCCTTGATCTGAGGTGATTCTGGAGGGGGCAGAGTGGCACTAAACTCTAAGACCCAGAGAAGAGAGGAGGCAAGGCTGTGGACTCAACAGGCCTCTTAAGAAAATTGACAAGCCTCATTGAGTGATAAAAAGTGGGTTCAAACAGATCTTTCAAAAACATACAAAAAAACCCCTGCTATAATTGTTTTCACTTTCCTTTTTTTTTCTGCACAGAATTTTTAAAGTAAAATTTATTTCTGTGTGTGTGTGTGTGTGTGTGTGTGTGCATGCACTTTTGAAGAATATCTAAGTCTCCATGACTCTATCTAAATTCAAGAACCTTAGATTATGGATTTTTTATTTTTAATTTTTATAGTTTTAACTGTTATATTTAGGTACAGAATCATTCTGAGTTATTTACATAATCTCATGTAAAATCCAATATCACTCTTTTGCATAAAAATATGCAATTTTATCTCTATCTTATATATGGTAAAGACTATTGTCTCTTGAATTAACCTGAGAACCTTGTCAAAAATAAATTTCCCAGAGCTGGGCCTGGTGATGCACTCCCATAATCCCAGTGGCTTGGGAGGTTGAAGCAAGAGGATCATGTGTTCAAAGCCAGGTTCAGCAACTTAGTGAGGCTCTAAGAAACTCAGACCTTGTCTCTAAATGAAATTTAAGAAAAAGGCTGGGGATGTGGCTCAGTGGTTAAGTACCCCTGGGTCCAATTCCTGGCACACACAAACACACACACACACAAAAAAAAAAAAATACCAGAGGTATGTAGCTAAGTTTTACACTACAATAACTATTTTCTTCCACTGATAAATTTCATTTTTTGTTTGTTTGTTTGTTTTTTTAACAAGGGATTCAACCCAGGGGCACTTAGCCACTTAGCCACATTGCAAGAAATTTTTACATTTTATTTTGAGACAGTGTCTTGATAAATTTCTAGGACCTCACTATATTGCCGAGTCTGGTCTCAAACTTCAAATCAGTAGACTTTTAAGCAGATTACTCACCATGTGGGTGAGCCTCATTTTATTAGTTGAAGACCCTAATGACAAGCCAATTTCATTTCTCTGGAGACCTTCAACTAAGTGAGTCAGATAACGTTCACATATAAAAGGGAACATTTGGGGCTGAAGTTCTAGCTGTGTGGTGGAGCACTTGTCTATCATGTTAGAAGCACTGGGTTTGATTCTCAGCTCCAAACATAAATAATTGTTCAAGAAAATAAAGGTTCATCCAACACTCAAGAAAAAATTCTTAAAAAAGGGAACATTTGTAGTTTTAATAAACTTGGTTTTCTATTTTTCCATGTAAAAAGAAATTAAAGATTTAATTTTTCATAATGAATTGCATTTTCTTCCAGAAACTTTTCCACTTTTAACTTGGCTCTGCTACTTCAGCTTACTTTTTTCAATACATGCAGGGTTTTTGTTGTTACTGTTATTAATGCAACATTAGAAACTCAACTATCATGTTGGAAAAATTCACATGTTCCACAGATGGCATACCTATTTCTTGGCTCTTTCAAATAGTTATGACTTCAAATGTAATCTTCTCAACTCATTTTTTTTCTTCTCAGGCTCCAGAAGGGTAATAATTGCTAAGCAATGACAACAAGTTTGACAGCAGGTCATGGAATTGTAATTCATTATTCTCAGTGCTAAGAGCTCTGCCCATTCCAGTTCTTTTATTAAATAACTTTTTTCCTGAAAACACATCTATCCAAAAGCATTTTTATTATTTGTTTAAAAGAAACAGCTGAATTCTGTACTGAGAAAAAGACATTTGGGGCCAGAGTTGTGGCTCAGTGGCAGAGCACTTGCCTAGCATGCATGAGGCACCGAGGTCGATCCCTGGCACCACATAAAAATAAACAAATAAAATAAAGGTATTGTGTCCATCTACAACTAAAAATATTTACAAATAAAATAATTTAAAAAATAAATAAAAAACAATATGGAATTAGTCTCTGGAATGCTTTCTAATGAATTACTATTTTAATGGATTCATAGGGGTCTGTTCAGGCCACACACACACACACACACACACACACACGATGCATATTGAAAAATAGTTTGTATAAACTGTTGAGGGTTTTTTTGGTGTGTGTATAGGATAGTGTGTGTACACACACACACACACACACACACACACACACTGATATATACACATATGTACTTTAAGAATATTTATTATAAAATTGTCTTATAAAGTAGAAATATTCTAAAGACTCCTTATTAATAATTCTATCTTCCAGAAGGTGCCGTAATACAAGCCTGTAATCCCAGCAACTCAGGAGGCTAAGGCAAGAGCATTGATAGTTCAAAACTAGCCTCAGCAAAAGTGAAGCACTAAGCAACTCATTGACACTCTGTCTGTAAATAAAATATGAAACAGGACTGAGGATGTGTGTCAGGGGTCAAGTGTCCCTAAGTTCAATCTCCAGTAGCCCCCCAAAATTGTATTTCTATATCTGAAAAGTAGTATGCAATAATTTTTGAGAATGAGGTGAGATCTTTATTGTACTTATTATTTCACACATAAAGTATATTTAAAGCATTTAGTTTGAAAATATATCTTAACTTCATTATGTTTTAATACTTCTAGCTACTGCTAAATTGCAGAAGAAAACTACCTTCCACATTGGTACTCTACCTGGTTAGAAGGAAATTACTAATGATTAAATTTTCATTTTAATTTCTAGTGGGTAAATGCTGTGACATTTGACACTTAAATTAACCTGAATGCTGCTGGTAGATTGTGCATAGGGATTCATTTTCCACTAACCTCAATATATTTGGTGGCATTAAGATTATATCAGCGGAATTTGCAAAATTTTTCTTCAGAAGGTCAGATCATAAATACTTTAGGCTTTGTCAACCAGAAATTCTCTATGATCATAGCCTGAAATCTACAATACATAATAATTGTATGCCAGTTGACATTCCAGTAAAACTATGTTTTCAGGAGATAGAGGTGTAACACAGCAGTAGAGTACTTGTCTAGCATTTATGAAGCCTGGGATACAATCTCAGCACTGCAAAACAACAACAATAATGCAAACAATTCATTTGAAAAACAGGCTATGGTGCTATCTTTGACCCATAAACCCTTGTTTAACAGTCTCCATGTTAAACCCAATGTCTACTTAAGTGCAGGGAATCTTCAGTGGTTTCTTGCATGCGTGCAATTTTTCTTTATACAATACACTTTATTATGCATCACACCACTTGTCTACAAGGACTTCGTATACAATTATGTTTATGAAATAATTTTATTTTCTGAATTTACCTTTATTTGTTTTATTATTGTTACTTAAGTCACCATTTCAATATGAAAATTACTTTGCATATATTTAATAGAAAACAATATCCAAAAATTAGAGGATTTTTATGCAGCATGAAATAACAGCTCTTGAAACTTATTCTTGGTGTTATTTTTAAGGAAAATAAGGAAACTGAGGAAACTGATAATTATCTTATCTGATAAATCAAGAAGAAAGGTTCAAGGAGCCTTGTTTTACTTTAGATTCATTTTTTAAAAATTTATTACTTTATATTTTCTTTAGTTATTTTGTTCTATATATGCAATTTCAAAATGCTCTAAACTTATGATCATTTTGTAAAATTGAAAAATGAATTAAAGAAGAACAAAGTCACAACATTCTCCATTATGTTACTTAGATATCATGTCTTTCAAAGGATGGTCTGTTCTCAATTAAAAATATATTCTCCTTTTCTTTTTGGTGGTATGGATCTAACACAGGTCATGCTCTACCACTAAGCCATGTCCCCGGCCCTACATTTAATCCTGAAGATCACTCATCATTTTCTTCCTACACACCTTAAAGAATTGTTATTCCAAAAATTACCACTAATTTTCAAATTAGCACATCTAAATGTAATTTCATGCACTGAATTTTACAATTATTCATTGAGCAATGAAATATTTCTACTTAAAAAAAAAGAATGTCCAACCTGCTGAAGAGAGTTTAGACTCTGCACAAAATGGCTCTCTTTTCCACAACCACGTATAAATATATAAACAGCCCCCAAATTTATCTAATTAGTTGTAGTAAAACTAATAAAAACTGGGAATAGAGGGCAAAACAAAGAACAGCCTCACTGAATGGGGAAGAAAAGCTGTTATCTTTCCTGCAGATGAGCTTTTCCTCCAAGTTGAAACACTATTATATGGTCAGAAGAAACTGCCCAATTCTCAGGGTTTTTTTTTATTTTTTTTTGGGGGGGGGGTCAGAGAAAAGAGGAGATTGCAACTCCAACATTCTGGATTTTACTTTGGATAATTAGGCACACTGAGAAAGAGGAAGAACCATTGAATACCAGGTGGAGGAAGAAGTTATACACTTCTGAGAGAAACACACAGCTCTCTGCCTGGAAAGCTAAGTGTCCAGAGAAAATAAATCCACAGAAAGGTCATGGAAACCCTTAAATACATAAATTATTTAACTGGTGAAATTTTTCCCCTGTATGAAGCCACTCAGGAGAGAGACTGAAATTCTCAGCCACAGAAAAATTTGTTTAAGGAGCACTCCAATAAAAAGAAAACAGAGCTGTGCTATCCTTTAAAATTGAAAGACCTGGAAAATGAGACTACTTAGTTTTTCTGTTAAGATATAAAGAATGACAAAATGTAAGTATTCTGACAGTGGAATTGTACAGAGAAGGGTTCCTCTGGTGAGCAAACTCATGGGGGGTAACTGGCACTCTTTTCCCATGCTTGGAATTCTCAGCAGTTTCTCTGTGAAGCTAGTAAGATAACTAACACATGTTCAATATCTGTTTACTATGCCATTGTCCTTCAAGAAGAGGTTCTGTGTTTTATCACCCAGGACTTTGAGCACCTGGGATTAAAGTAAAACAAAATATTAATTTAATCATTGCACCGATGATCCAATGTAACTTTGTGTAATAAATAATGAGACTGCTTGAAGAGCCGGCCATTCTTTCTTTCTTTTCCTGCCTCTACATCTTGTCTCAGTGTCTCCCTTTATTTTTCTTACAACAAAAACACTGAAGTTTTAAAAGTATTCTGAAATACTAATAATAATGAAAGAAAAATGACTTAGTAAATCTAATTATTGGGGATAAATCTATCAAACATATAATTGAAAATACAAGTGATTATTAAATTTGTGGATGTCAATCACCCTTACTCACAGTACAGAGAATATAACCCAGGGATATTCCACCACCGAGCTGTACACACAGTCTTTTTTTAAATGAAAAGTTTTAATTTTGAGAAACTAAAGTACCCAGGCTGTCTTCAAATGTGGGATTCTCCTGCTGCCTTCCGCTTCCAAAGTGCTGGAATTATGAGCAAATGCCATTTTGCCCAGCTTCTCGATATCAAATCAAGGGAAAAAAAAGAAGGCAAGTGAAACTATAATACTAGTAATAAGAAGGAATAATAACCATAGCCTAGTAAAAAAAATTAACAAACAACAAGGCCAGAGAATTGACATGTGCATTTTCTTCAAGAGACTTCAATTGGAAGACTGAATCAGAAGGATCACAAATTCAGGGCCAATTGCAGTAAATGTAGCAAGACCCTAAGCAACCTAATGAGATTCTGTGTCAAATTAAAATATGAAAAAACATCAGGGTGGAGTTTGGCAGAAAAGTACTACTCAGTTCAATGTCCTATACTATTAAGTAAATTAATAAAAAATCAGAAAAGATGACTTCTGTGATTAATAGCACTTCATTTGAGAACAAAGAAGGACTATTCTTTAAATAAATTTCATACTGCTAAAAGTAACTCAGTAGGTGACAAATACAAATGAATGTATTATCATATCAGCAAGTGTACTGTCAGCTACTATTAGAAAGACAAGCAGATTATATAGGTTAATAGCTGGGTCCTAGCTAACTTTAAGACCCAGATTATTAGATTCTAAGACTCTAAAAATATTCTGGACTACAGAAACCTAACATGAATGTCTCAGGGTTTCATTCTATTAATTATAAAAAATGAATACTAAAATCTCAAAATTGGCACAAAAATAGAAAAAAAAATGAATGGAAGTGAAAAAAATCTAATTAGCACATTTATAGAAAGAATCTACAAATAAGAAAAATACATTCTATACATATAAATCCAGAAGTTAAAGATATCCCTTTCACAGAATTCATGTCTAATAAATATTTTAAAGAGTAATATAGATGAAGGAACACTTTAGTAAGTATTTATAATTAAAAGAGCAATGAAAGTTGAAAGAATGAGTACCAGTTCTACAAAGCAAGAGACAGAACTGTTTTTAGATGGCATGACACTTATTTTTCAATTAAAATTATAAACCTGAAGCATGCCAGCCTTTGCTGTTTATATTCAAAAGTAATTAAATTAAAATTCACTATTCAAATCTACTTAAATAGAAAACAGAAATATTTAAGAAAGGAAAGGATAAATCACATATTTACTAGAAATAATGAAAAGTACTTTATTATCAATCTTGAAATTACTCAGTTAGAAAACCAGAGATATTGGGAAAAACATCAATATCTTAAAATTACAATGAGATATCAATAAAAGTTAAATGTGGAGATCAATAACTTTATTCATATTAGGGATTGGGGAGCAATGAATTTTGGTGGCTATAGTCTGAAATCTGTTGTACACAATGAGTGTGAACATATTTCAAATTAGTGTTAGAGTCATGGTAGAGTGATTACCTACCATGACTGCACATAGATATCCCTAAGGTTGATGTCTAGCAGCAATAAACTATAACTATAAAGCCAAAATGGTGATAGCATTTACAAATATGTCCATGATTTGGATTGTCCTACAGACATTGATTTCCTCATTCTTGCACTACATCTAAGTTCCTGCTAATGCAGAAAATCATTTTAAAGCCACCTTATTTACATCTCTTACTCATTTGGGGTACATGTTCTGATTTTCAAAATAAAAGGGAAGCAAACGTTAAAAGGTTTACATTTTTCTTTCAAAAACTATTAAAGTCTTCTTCATTGTTACCATTTTTATTTTAGCCAAACATTTCAGTAATTACTTTTCCAAGTTTAGAAAACATAAAATGAGCTATTGTCAAACACCAAATAGATCCATTATATTTGGAACCATCCACCTAAAGCTTGCCCAGACCAATTAGTGTAGTCACACACAGGAGGGTTTAAGCCTTTCTCAGGGGACTTTAAGCCTTTCTCTTTTTCCTTCTACCACTTTTCTTCAGCTCTTGAGGAAAATATGATTCATCACACCTCAGATATGACTGCCATGTTATAAACACAGAAAAACTATTCTTTTATCTTGTGGTTTGATACTACTCACTTAACAACACTACCTGATTCAGATGAACTTTTAAGACAGACATTAATAGGAGTTCAAACAAATTAATCATTTTATTTAGTTTTTATTTGTTCAAATTAGATATACATGACAGTAGAAAGCACTTTGACACTTCATAAACAAGTGGAGTATAACTTCTCATTTTTTAAGTCGTACATGATGAAGAATTGCACTGGTCATGTAATCATATAGACATACAGGGTAATAATGTCTTACTGATTCTACTATCCTTTCAATCCTCATACTCTCTCCCCTCCCTTAACAAACAAATGAATCTTTTACATCATCTCTTTTCTGACAGTGTACATTATCTTTTAACTGCCTTCTCTGTTTTCATTTTTATTTAAACACATGGTTTTTAGTAAGTCTACAGATTCATTTGTTAATCACTTCTAGAAACACCCTCACAGACACTTTCTAAAATAATACCTTGCAATATATTAGGACATTTCTTAACATAGTCACATTGATTCATAAAAGCACCAATATATAAACTTAATAATAGCAATATGGTAATATATGTTGTATTATTTTCCTAGAACTGATATAATAGATGACCACAAACAAGATGGCTCAAAACAACATAAGTTTATTTTTTCACATTTCAATTGAACAAAAGTAGAGAAGAAAGGTGTTAGGCCAGAGTGGTTCCTTCTGGTTTTCCTGAGGGTGCATCTGTCCCATGCTCTCCCCTAGCTTCTAGTTATTTCCAGCAGTTATTCATGATTCCTGGGTTGTTGTTGCACCATTCCGATTTTTGTCTTTGCTTTCTCTGGCCTTCTCTAAAACTTTAAGTATGTCACCTCCTTTTCTTATAACAATACCAATCTTTGAACTTAAGGTCAATTGTTATTCATTTTGATCTCATTTAAAATGAAATTAACACTGGTAAACACCTAAGAAAGGTTGTTCATTGCTCCTTATTAGAGCTATATCCACTTTAATCAGAATTGGCTGTCCATTCAAGGTACATTTGTTAGTTTAACAAAAGCTCTTTAGATAAATAATTATCACAGGACTTCTCATAGAAAATAGGTATCTTTTTAAATTTTTTTAAAGAGAGAGAGAGAGAGAGAGAGAGAAGAGAGAGAGAGAATTTTAATATTTTTATTTTTTAGTTTTTGGCGGACACAACATCTTTGTTTGTATGTGGTGCTGAGGATCAAACCCGAGCTGCATGCATGCTAGACGAGCATGCTACCGCTTGAGCTACATCACCAGCCCTGAAAATAGTTCTTGTGTCTAACTACTATATATATATAAACACTTACAACCCAGGTTCTCACTGTAAAGTTGGATGAGAGATACCTAAAGTACAAAATTAATCTTCAGTGGAAGTTAAAATATTAAAATTTCTAATTCAATATATGAAAATCTGGGGATTATTTTTATATCTCTATGTCCTTCTTACAACTCTTCTAATTTCACCATAAATACTAATAGAAAAAAATTATCTGATTTAAGCAAATTATATAAGTTTGATTAAAATGTGTAAAAGTATTAAGAGATGCTGGAGTATTATTTACTCAATAGTATGTTTTACTCTTACATAGAACATTTAGTCAAGTGGAACACTGTGAGGTCTGTCATTTAATGACAGGATTCAACATGATTGTTAACATATAAACAAATATTCAGTTATAAGAACATACTGCATACATAAGGTATATATAGGTGAAAAATGCACTGTAAACTGGCATGATGGTCCATGCTTGTAATCCAAGTAAATTGGGAGGCTGAGAAGTTTTAGAAGTTTAAATTCAGCCTCAGCAACTTAGTGTTGTTTCAAGCAACTTAGCAAGACCAGTCTCAAAATTTGAAAAAGTGGGAGAGGACTTTGGAATGTGGCTCTGTGTTTTAAAATCCCTTAATTTAAACTGCAGTACAAAATGTAATATTTCAAACATTAAAATTCAGTGTAAAACATCAAAAATAGCTTTTTAAAAATTTGTTATGAGATTTATTTTTTGAGAGAGAGAGACAGAGAGAGAGAGAGAGAGAGAGAGAGAGAGAGAGTTTTTTATATTTATTTTTTAGTTTTTAGCATTCACAACATCTTTATTTGTATGTGGTGCTGAGGATCGAAGCCAGCACCGCACACATGCCAGGTGAGTGTGCTACCACTTGAGCCACATCCTCAGCTCAAAAATAGATTTCTTATAATTATTTTCTCCAATATTCAAAAGTGAGAATAGTTAGTAATCTTTGATTTAGAAAAAAATTCATACACTTTCAAAGATGAGGTTTCTGCACTATGCATGTATAATAATTATGATTGTTATTTCTACCAAATAACTGGATAATGTTTAATAAAGTTAAGCAAAAGTTAAACTACTCATTTTCTATATTTATATTAGTTCTGTCTTTCACTGATCCTCATATACATCAAGGTGTAATGTATAGGTAATGACTTTACTATACTCTCATATTTGTCAAGTTGTTTATTGTAAATGTTTTGTTGTTATATAAGGCATTCATTTTGGACAAAATATGTTCAATGTTCACTACTAGTATGAGTTTTAAAATGTTCAATGAATTGAAAAGTTGAATCAAGTTTTGGAAATATTATTTACCTTTTTAGGATTTCTGGGCACAATGAATTCTCTAAAAATCAGTAGTGTTTAAGAAACATGCAGCTTTGAAACATTTTTTTTCCCCATTTGTATTCTCTCTAACCAGTATGTATCCTCAGGAGCTGAGTATCGGTGAACCAATTATGGAGGCATTGTCACATTGTCAATTTTCACATTTCAAAAATTTCTCTCTGCTGTGATGATTGTGGAGAGGATTAAATGTTGACCCATCCTTAAAGAAATGGTAAAAAGTTCTTATTTGTAGAGCTTCACTCCAGTGTGTTTTCTTGGATGTCTAATAGTGTGTGATATATAATTAAAAATGTTTCTATATTCTCTACATTTGTAGTCTTCTTTCCAGAATAAATAGCCTAGTAGTGGTGAAAAAGTTTTGATTTCTTATTAAAAGATTTGCTGCACTGTTTCCTTTTATAGGGGTTCTTTTCTGTATAAATTCTGTGGTTACTAAGGTTTGATTTTTATTTAAAAGCATTATCACTTTCTTCATATTTTGAAGGTTTCTAACCAGAGTGTCCTCTGATGTGGTAAATAAAGTTTTATTTTTTATTAAAAGCTTTGCCACATTATTCACATTTGGAGGGCTACTGTCCAGTGTGAGTTCTTCTGTAGCAAGTAAGGCCTGTTTTTCCACTAAAATCATTGCCACATTCCTTATATTTGAGGGCTTCTCTCCAATGTGAATTCTCCTGTGGCAAATAAGGCCTGTTTTTTGACTAAGAGCTTTTCCACATTCTTTACATTTGTGGGGCTTCTCTCCAGTGTGAGTTCTGCTGTGGCGAACAAGGTGAATTTTTTGACTAAAAGCTTTGCCACATTCTTTACATTTGTGGGGCTTCTCTCCAGTGTGAGTTCTGCTGTGGCGAACAAGGTGAATTTTTTGACTAAAAGCTTTGCCACATTCATTACATTTGTAGGACTTCTCTCCAGTGTGAGTTCTGTTGTGGCAAATAAGGTTTCCTTTTTGACTAAAAGCTTTGCCACATTCATTACATTTGTAGGGCTTCTCTCTAGTGTGAGTTCTGCTATGGTAAATAAGCTGTATTTTTTGACTAAAAGCTTTTCCACATTCTTTACATTTGTAGGGCTTCTCTCTAGTGTGAGTTCCATTGTGGCAAATAAGGCCTGATTTTTTATTAAAAGCTTTGCCACATTCTTTATACTTGTAGGGCTTCTCTCCAGTGTGAGTTCTATTGTGACAAATAAGGGCTGCTTTTTGACTAAAAGCTTTGCCACATTCTTTACATTTGTAGGGCTTCTCTAAAGTATGAGTTCTGTTGTGGCAAATAAGGCTTCCTTTTTGACTAAAAGCTTTGCCACATTCATTACATTTGTAGGGCTTTGCTCCCGTGTGAGTTCTGTTGTGGTAAATAAGGCTTGTTTTTTGACTGAAAGCTTTTCCACATTCTTCACATTTGTACGGCTTCTCTCTAGTGTGAGTTCCATTGTGGAAAATAAGGCCTGATTTTTGATAAAAAGCTTTGCCACACTCTTTACATTTGTAGGGCTTCTCTCCAGTGTGAGTTCTATTGTGACAAATAAGGGCTGCTTTTTGACTAAAAGCTTTGCCACATTCTTTACATTTGTAGGGCTTCTCTCCAGTGTGAGTTCTGTTGTGGCAAATAAGGCTTCCTTTTTGACTAAAAGCTTTGCCACATTCATTACATTTGTAGGGCTTTGCTCCCGTGTGAGTTCTGTTGTGGTAAATAAGGCTTGTTTTTTGACTAAAAGCTTTGCCACATTCTCCACATTTGTAGGGCTTCTCTCCAGTATGAGTTCTTCTATGGCAAATAAGGCCTGCTTTTGATTAAAAGCTTTGCAACATTCTTTACATTCATAGGTCTTCTTTTCAGTGTGAATTCTGCTTTGCTTAATAAAGATTGATTTTTCTTTAAAAACTTTACCACATTCTGCCCATTGGTAGAACATCTCTCTAGCATGGGGTCTTCTGTGGTAAATAAGACTTTTTTTTTTTACTAAAAGCTTTGCCACATTGTTTATATTTGTAGGGCTTCTCTCCAGTATAAATTTTTTGTTGGTGAACAAGGCCTGATTTTTGATACAATTCCTGAAGTTTACTCTCACTTATAGTTTTCCATAATTTCTTTTCTTGTAAATAGTCAAGATAACAATTTCTATATTTCCCACTTATCACTTTGTGAAATATATGTTTTATGCCCTTTTCTGGTGAATATTCTTTGTTGTGATGAGGAGTCATGGCTGAAGTAAACAAAAAAAATTTTTTTAAATTACATACTACACTGGGATAAATATATTTGCATACACAACATGAAATTAAAGTAAAATAAGTACAATAGGAGTGTAGCAGATTTGTAAATCCAAAGTTATCATTAATCCAGAAATATATCAGTTCAATAAAAACGTACAGACAAAATTACCTTGGGAATATTACCCAAATTCTTGTAGAGACCACAGTATCAAGAGGAGTACATCATTAAGTAGAGTAATACAGTAGAGAGAAGGAAAGTATGTTACTTTTATCAACCATAGACTTTTGTCCTCCATAAGATAGCATTCTATACTAGTTACCTTCACTCTCGGTAGAATAAGAAAAATGTAAAACACATACAAACATCTGTAGCTTTTTCAAAAAGTGTCTGAAAACTGGTTTTTATCTACCATGACATAGAGACATGAAAATAACTAATAGATTTTGGGTGATAATACCACAAATATTCAATAAGGATAAAGTGGCTATGGACTCTTAAAAAGAAATATGAACAAAAATTTTACTAAGAAATATACAAATGTATGTCTATAAAATTTTCCATAAAAACATGTTTAAAACACTATAAAAACCTTGCATAGCCTATGGCCATAATTCTTGGATGAAATCAACATATGGCAATTAAGTATAATAAATTGATTTTTATAGTTTTAAATTTGTGTGATATGATGATTTCTTTTAATGACAAATACGACGTTGTGTATTTACTACATATATTATGGTATCTTATACCATATATACAAGGTAAAATGACTAAAATGAGTCAACACATGCATTACTTTATATAATTATCAGTTTTGTACTTACAAGGTATTGTATTTCTTCTATTAGTATTTATGAAGAACATAATATACTACACTCACCATGTGGTAAACAAAACTCTTGACCTTCTTTTGCCCACTAAAATAGAAATATGGAGACTTTGACTAACAATGTGAACCCTACACAAAACACAGTACCTGGTGAGCAAAACTTTACTCACTAAATTTCTGACTTCCACATGTGAATCAAAAGCTCCTGCAACTGACTCTCTGCCTGCCATATTTTACTTAATGCAAAGTCCTGTATATATATCTTATAACACTTTAAGAGACAAAATATTTTATATAACTAAATAATAATAGTATATAAGTACAATATTTGTACTCATTTAATCATTGATGGGCACATACATTGAGTCCAAGAACAATATTTGCACTGAACACAAAAGCAGAGGTATCTCTTCAATTTGCTGATTTAATTGTTCATGGATATATATTTAGTACTGGCATTTCTGGATCTTGAGGTCATCCAACTTTTAATTTTTTTTTATGTGTGATGCTTGGAATTAAGCCCCCAAATTCTATATCACTAAATAAACACAAGGTCTTTTTAAAATTATTTGAGTCTCGTTGTTTCTAAATTTCTGTGACTTGCCTCAAACTTGAAGTACTTTTGCATGGCATCCCAATTAGCTAGTATTATAAGGATGTAGCACTGCACTTGCCTATTTTTATTTATTTAAAAGTTTTGATACTTTTTTTCCCAAAAAATGACTATATAATCTACTGTGGGCTGTTTTAATGAACAAATCAATTAAAATAGTACATCTAATAAAGATAAAGAAAAGCACGGCTTAATCCGTGACCAAACAAAACATTAACAACTGAACATTAGGATACTGATAATTATGAATAATTCAGAGAACACTAAATAACTATTTAAAGAAAGTTTAGTGAATGAAATTGAGATGAATAATGTTAATATAAATGAGCACAAATTATGTGTATGAATAATTCTTTAAGAAAAAATGAGAGAGGCATTTCTGGTGTAAAAAGCTGATATTCTACCAATATGGGAGAGGCTTATCAAGCAGGACTATAATTTCAAGTCCAGTCTAAGCAACTTAGTGAGATATTGTGAAAAATTAAAAACCTATAGGATATATAAAGGGAAGTGGGATATATATATATATATATATATATATATATATATATATATATATATATTCCAAGCATGCCACAGTGAAAAACAATGAACCAGAATTAAATTATTAATCAAAATAGAAAAAAATATAAGAAATATAGAAAACAACTTTCAAAGTAGAAGTATAATGAGTTTTTCACTTCAAAATATTTATGATTATTAATGCATTATTGCAAAACACAATCAAAAGAAAAAAATTACTAATGGAATTGAATCTAAAAGAAAAAACTGCCAAGTCAGTTCCACCAGAGAGCATGGCAAGGAATCAAGCATGATCTACTCTCAAAGGCCCTATTAATTTAAAGACAGATAATGCCCTTGCCTATACATCTCATTCTTTTGCACATTTTTTTTTTTATCAATGAGATATAGTTTTAAATCATGACATTTCTCATAATCCTCCTGGACAAGCTTTGGTTGAATGAGCAAATTATATCCTTAAAACTTGCCTTTTAAAACAGAAACAAAAAAGGGATCTAGCCTCTCTCATATTAATGATGCTTTATACATTGTTTTATTTATAGTTAATGTGATCAATATACAACACAAAATTAATGCTCAAAATTAGTCAACAGCCTTGAATAGACATTTTATTCCCAAACAGCCATTACCAAAAAATATGTAATATATAAAATTCCACCAGACCCAGCATGACAAGACCCTATGATCACATGGGGAAAAGCACAGACTGCTATCCTTGTGCCAACAGGTCCTGTTTGGACTCTAGCTCAATGCATGAGATGTACCAATTATGAATAGATAACAGGGACTTCCAAGCTGATTCCTAAGTTTTATTTAATCCTGGAAGAGGAGAGTCCCCCCAAAGAACAGGACAATGATCATTCACCTTGAAAGAGAATAAACATTAAAACAGGATCCCAAGATACTATAATTGCAGTGACTTGGGGGAATATAAAATTATTAACAGCCTCAGCTCAACAGATGTTGGCTCAAATCGGGTTAGAATGTACTCTAGATTACTTAGTTACTTCTTTGACTACTAAACTCACAAAAAGCTCTGTAAATGCTTTGATCTTAATAGCAATGTTGCTCAGTTTTTGTACACCAGCTGTGGGAAATTCTTCACTGTGAGATCCTGGACTTCTACAACCCATTATAATGTCTGTACTCACTTTTCTGTTATATTCCTGCAAAAATGTCTCATGGTACCCATTGTTGTCTTAGCAGACTGTGTTCTAACCATCCTCATGGTAATAGGCCACTATGGTGAGTAATGTATTCATAAAAGATCTATTCCCCTTGATAAAAACTGTGATGATTCAGTGAACCTTCTCTCTAAGGCAGAATTTGATGCTTTGACATTCTTCTTAGTGGGTATCCCTGGACTAACTCTAGGGGCTTACAAAACCACTATGAAACTAGCCTATTCTATTATAAAAAGTATTTGTCATGCCTCCATGGCCATTAATATGCTTAATGAAGAACAAAAACAACATTGCCAAGCCATGCTTGACAATCAGACTGCAATTGATTATGTGCTATTGTTACATCAAAAAGGATGCCAGAAGTTTAATAACATGTGTTCCTTCAATTTAAGTGATAATAGTAATTTTATTTCAAAAGAGTTATATTACCTTAAAGATATCATTAATAAGGCCCAACAAGATGATAGAAGTTTAGATTTGTTGGATTGGATAACTTCCTGTTTACTAAATTTCAACTGGGTCAAAAAATATTCATAGGTAGATATTTACTGATGTTGGGATACTTACATTGCACTTGCTGTAGTCTATGCCTGCCCTATTTTTTGCCCCCACCATTATTAAGGAGAAAACTGATATTATTTTTTCAAGATGCCTTAAAAAATTGGGGAAGGGGAGCTGTAGGTATTCTGATCATGGAAATAGACAGGAAAGTGTGGAGGTGATGGTGACTGACACCCTGAGTCCCACAATTATAATTCTCAGCAGTTTCTCCCTAAAGCTACTAAGATAACTATACAGGTACACTATCTAGTTTCTGTGGTAATGTTCTTAGGGAGAAAGGACTCTTTGTTTGTATTAACTGTACCTTATTTTGCTTAGCTAGCATTTGGGATTGAGAAAATACTAGGTTAGAAATGTAGTCATGGTAACAGAAGCTATGTAATTTTGGAGTATACTACATGCATCCATGAAGAGGAAGAGGAGTAGCCACTTCTTCTTTTCTCCTTTGCAGTGTGTGTGTGTGTGTGTGTGTGTGTGTGTGTGTGTGTGTGTGTGTGTTTGTCTTCTGTTTGCTTCCTTACAGGTTTCTTCAAAAGAAGGTTTGTAACAGATCATGCTGGCCCTCACAATGATAGGTAAGTATTGGTGGTCAATCTGAATAAACTGGGACATCACTTAAAAAAAAACAGAGAACCAAAAAGAATTTGAAAATGTGATAAACATAGGGTTGTATGTTTTCAATGATAACAAAAGAAATAAACCTAAGCTTCTGAAAAATCCTTTCTGCTGGATAACTACTCCATCAACATTTTTAAGTTTGGGTTCCTCCTGGACATTTGGGCCTCTCAACTGCTATGTGTAGGATATAATAGTTTACATCACTGAATTATGCTAGGTACTACTTATCTAAAGTGAAAGATACATAACAAACCAAAAAAATAAAGAGATTAAAGAGTAAAATAGTATCTATTAAAGAGTAAAATATCTGTGCTAAAAAATGCCCTTTTTGTTTGAAGCAAAAAATTGAAACTCATTCTTACAGAGAAGTTCCCAGAAGATATTTTGCAAGAGAAGTAAATTAAATAATAATTATTAATTTAAAATTCTAAAGGGAAATTATACTTACCCAGGAAGGCCAAATTTCTGTAGTTCTCTAACATCACATCTCTAAAAGTTTTTCTGAGCAGGCTGAATGCACTCCCACTCCTCTTCAGTGAAATCAATGGCCACATCCCTGAATGTTAACACTTCCTGAAATAAGAATATGTAAATAAATAACACATTGACCACATGAACATTTGCACAGTTTGTAATGTAACTGAAGTTGAAATGAGAGTTAGTAGAATATCATGTAGGTAGTGACTAATTATTAAGTTGTTTTTGAACATGATGACACTATTATCTACTTCTGCAGAAAAAGTATTTAAGTTCAAAAAAGTATATATACTACACATTTATGAAATACAGTATAAAACTCAGGCATCACCACAAAAATATACATTTCATAATTTTTATAGCATGAGCTAAATTGTACATGTCATTCAGATGAAAAAAAAAATTGGTAATAAGAAAGGGAAACCTCAAATGTTAATTGTCCAACCATTAATCAGAAATTTACTCAGGTGTAGAATCCTATATATTATTTCTGTAATGGAGCTGGCTTTTCTGAATATGTAGTGAGATCTCTAGTAATTCCAACACCAATGGCATAAGAAAAACTTTTAAATATTACAAGGAAGACAGACCACTTAAAGAAAACATTCAATAGTAAATTTAAGTTCAAACATTTTATAGTATTTATGTATGTTATTAAAATAGAAAATACCAACAATAATCTTGTTTGGACTTATATTTTTAAAAATTTTATCAATTTTTAATGTATGAAATAAAAAAATATAAATATGCAGAAAAACATTCTCGTTTTCTTTTTGGTGATATGGATCTAACATAGGTCATGCTCTATCATTAAGCCATATCCCAGGCCCTACACTTATTCCTGAAAATCACTCATGATTTTCTTCCTACACACCTTAAATAATTGTTATTCCAAAAATTACCACTAATTTTCAAATTAGCACATCTAAATGTAATTTCATGCACTGAATTTTACAATTACTCATTGAGCAATGAAATATTTCCACTTTAAAAACAAGAAGGTCCACCCTGCTGAAGAGAGTTTAGATTCTGCACAAACAATTATACAAAATGGCTCTCTTTTCCACAACCTCACTTAAATATACACACAGCCCCCAAATTTATCTAATTAGTTGTAGTAAAACTAATGAAAACTGGGAATAGAGAGCAATACAAAGATCAGCCTCACTGAATTGGGAAGAAAAGCTGTTATCTTTCCTGCAGATGAGCTTTTCCTCCAAATTGAAACACTATTGTATGATCAGAAGAAACTGCCCAATTCTCAGTTTTTTGTTTTGTTTTTTTTTTTGTGGGGGGGGGTCAGAGAAAAGAGGAGATTGCAACTCCAACATTCTGGATTTTACTTTGGATAATTAGGCACACTGAGAATGAGGAAGAACCATTGAATACCAGGTGGAGGAAGAAGATATACACTTCTGAGAGAAACACACAGCTCTCTGCCTGGAAAGCTAAGTGTCCAGAGAAAATAAATCCACAGAAAGGTCACGGAAACCCTTAAATACATAAATTATTTAACTGGTGAAATTTTTCTCCTGTATGAAGCCACTCAGGAGAGAGACTGAAATTCTCAGCCACAGAAAAATTTGTTTAAGGAGCACTCCAATAAAAAGAAGAAAACAGAGCTGTGCTATCCTTTAAAAATTGAAAGACCTGGAAAACAAGACTACTTAAGTTTTTCTGTTCAGAAATAAAGAATGACAAAATGTAAGTATTCTGACAGTGGAATTGTACAGGGAAGTGTTCCTCTGGTGAGCAAACTCATGGGGGGTAACTGACACTCTGTTTCCCATGCTTGGAATGCTCAGCAGTTTCTCTGTGAAGCTAGAAAGATAACTAAAACATGTTCAATATCTATTTACTATGATAATGCCCTTCAAGAAGAGGTTCTGTGTTTTATCACCCAGAACTCTGAGCGCCTGGGATTAAAGTAAAACAAAATACTAATGTAATCATTGAACCGATGATCCAATGTAATTTTTTGGGATAAATAAATGAGGCTGCTTGAAGAGCCGGCCATTCTTTCTTTCTTTTCCTGCCTCTACATCTTGTCTCAGTGTCTCCCTTTATTTTTTTACAACAAAAACACTGAAGTTTTAAAAGTATTCTGAAATACTAATAATAATGAAAGAAAAATGACTTATTAAATCTAATTATTCCAGCCAGACCGGAGCAGGAAGCCGCGACAGCCGCCCAGCCAGACCGGAGCAGGAAGCCGCGACAGCCGCCCAGCCAGACCGGAGCAGGAAGGCGCCAGCCGCCAGCCAGACCGGAGCAGGAAGGCACCAGCTGCTCAGCCAGACCGGAGGAGGAAGTCCGGTCCCGCCCCGAGCGCTAATCTCCAGGAAGCCCATCAACCCTTAAAACCCATCAAAGTGGGTGTGGCTACCAGCACAGTTGCGGCTGATCCAGGTACCTGGTTTCCAACTCCCCCACCCTTAGCTGCGATAACTCAAAATATATCCCACAAGCTTTTGGGGATTGTAGCTATCAACACAAAACAACAACTGTAGAGGCACCTGGTTTCTACCTCAGAGACTAGAGTAGGGAAGATACAGGTGGAAGCTCATTTCCCTTCACACTGGCTATACCCACCACCCTGAATACAGAGGCTCAAACTAGGAATAGACAACGCCACCTACTGGAAGCAAGGAAAACAGTGTTCTGAGAGACTTTTTTTTTTCCTCTCTTTCTCTTTTCTTCTCTCTCTTCCACAACTTCAGCATATGTGAAACCAAGAACTGAGCATGAACAACTGAATTACCAAAGTAATATAATATAGAGGAATTGCATATACCCCACCTCCCTCCCATTTTTTTTCTGTATTTCTATCTTACTTCCCTTTCCCTTCTCTTATTTCTCTTTTCTTCCTTGCTATATCTTTTCTTTTTTTTTCTAATTCATATTCTCTCTATACCACTTTCAATCTCCTAACTTTTGCTATCTATACATAGGGTAACTATCTAAATAGGAGGTTGAGTCTATACATTCTTCCATAAATTACCAGTCGAGTGGTTAGAGTTCTCCAAAGGTGCTAAGTTAGTTTAACCTCATTCCCTCACTCCTTTCTCTTTAAGTATAACATCCTTCGTCTGAAATTAAGTTTTCTATATGCCACCAGATATGGTACGCCTTTTATGAAACTAAGGAATATATTCTTAAGTAATAATTAAATCCAATATCTATAGTCTTAGAATCTAACTATAAATGTATTAATAATGAAAACTTGTCCTTAGATAATGTACTGTTGATATTGGGATCTGTTAACATTGTCTTTCTCCGAAAAAGAGGGATATTGGAGCTATTCAAGAACAATACAAATATATAAGGGGAAAAACATTAGCTCAGCAGTTTCACAAAGCTAGAAAGAATCATGAGCAGTATGAAAAGACAAGGAAAGAAAGGACCACAAACAATACAGGTCAATTCAACATTAGATGAGGTAATATCTGCAGCTGATGGAATGTCAGACAAAGAGTTCAGGATATACATGCTTCAGATGATCTGGAATCTCAAGGAAGACATTATTCATCAAATTCAGACAATGAAAACTCACTTTGACAATGAATTACATAAACAAATCCAAGAAGCAAAAGATCAACTCTATAGGGAGATAGAGGATATAAAAAACAAACAAACAGAAATCCTGGAAATGCAGGAAACAATAAACCAAATTAAAAACTCAAATGAGAGTATTACCAGCAGAGTAGAACACTTGGAAGATAGAACTTCAGACAACGAAGACAAAGTTTTTCAACTTGAAAAGAACATAGACAGCTCAGCGAGAATGTTAAGAAATCATGAGCAGAACATCCAAGAATTATGGGATAACATCAAGAAACCAAACCTAAGAGTTATTGGGATACAAGAGGGTACAGAGGTCCAAACCAAGGGAATGAGTAATCTATTCAATGAAATAATACTAGAAAACTTCCCAGACTTAAAGAATGAAAAAGAAATCCAAATACTAGAAGCCTACAGGACACCGAATATACAAAATCATAAGAGATCCACACCAAGACATATAATAATGAAGATGCCCAACATACAGAATAAGGAGAGAATCTTAAAAGCCACAAGAGAGAGGAAGCAGATTACATTTAAGGGTAAACCAATCAGGATAACTGCTGATCTTTCAACACAGACTCTGAAAGCTAGAAGATCCTGGAACAACATATTTCAAACGCTGAAAGAAAAAGGGTTCCAACCAAGAATCATGTATCCAGCGAAATTAAGCTTCAGGATTGAAGATGAAATAAAAATCTTCCACGATAAGCAAAAGTTAAAAGAATTTGCAGCTAGAAAACCAGCTCTTCAAAACATCCTTGGCAAAACATTACAGGAAGAGGAAATGAAAAATAACAATGAAAACCAACAACGGGAGGTAGTACAATAAAGGAAAAACTAAGCATAGAGGAAAAACTAATCATGTTAAGTGTCATACATAACCAAATATGGCTGGAAATACAAACCATATCTCAATAGTAACCCTAAATGTTAATGGCTTAAATGCACCAATCAAAAGACATAGGCTAGTAGAATGGATTTAAAAAAAAGATCCAACAATATGCTGCCTACAGGAGACTCATCTGATAGGAAAAGACATACACAGACTGAAGGTGAAAGGTTGGGAAAAATCATATCACTCATACGGACCCCGGAAGCAAGCAGGGGTGTCCATACTTGTATCAAATAAAATAGACTTCAAGCCAAAGTTAATCAAAAGGGATAAACAAGGAATACATACTGCTCAAGGGAACCATACACCAACAAGACTTGACGATCATTAATATATATGCCCCAAACAATGGTGCAGCTACGTTCATCAAACAAACTCTTCTCAAGTTCAAGAGTCTAATAGACCACAACACAATAATCATGGGAGATTTTAATACACCTCTCTCACCAATGGACAGATCTTCCAAACAAAAATTGAATAAAGAAACCATAGAGCTCAATAATACAATAAATAACTTAGACTTAATTGATATATACAGAATATACCACCCAACATCAAGCGGATACACTTTCTTCTCAGCAGCACATGGATCCTTCTCAAAAATAGACCATATATTATGTCACAGGGCAAAGCTTAGCAATTACAAAGGAGTTGAGATACTACCATGCATTTTATCTGATCATAATGGAATGAAATTGGAAATCAATAATAAAATGAGAAAGGAAAAACCCTACATCACATGGAGATTAAACAATATGCTACTGAATGAACAAAGGGTTACAGAAGACATCAAAGAGGAAATTAAAAAATTCTTAGAGGTAAACGAAAACTCAGAAACAACATATCGAAATCTTTGGGACACTATGAAAGCAGTACTAAGAGGAAAATTCATTTCATGGAGTTCATTCCTTAAAAGAAGGAGAAGCCAACAAATAAATGACCTCATACTACACCTCAAAGCCTTAGAAAAAGAAGAACAAATCAGCAGCAAATACAGTAGAAGGCAAGAAATAATTAAAATTAGAGCAGAAATCAATGAAATCGAAACAAAAGAAACAATCGAAAAAATTGACAAAACTAAAAGTTGGTTCTTTGAAAAAATAAATAAGATTGATAGACCACTAGCCACGCTAACAAAGAGAAGAAGAGAGAGAACCCAAATTACTAGCTTACGGGATGAAAAAGGTAACATCACAACAGACAATTCAGAAATACAGACGATAATTAGAAATTATTTTGAAACCCTATACTCTAATAAAATAGAAGATAGTGAAGGCATAGATAAATTCCTTGAGACATATGAACTACCCAGATTGAATCAGGAAGATATAAACAACCTAAACAGATCAATATCAAGGGAGGAAATAGAAGAAGCCATCAAAAGACTACCAACCAAGAAAAGCCCAGGACCGGATGGATATACAGCAGAGTTTTACAAAACATTTAAAGAGGAACTAATACCAATACTCCATAATCTATTTCAGGAGATAGAAAAAGAGGGAGAACTCCCAAATTCATTCTATGAGGCTAATATCACCCTGATTCCCAAACCAGAGAAGGACACCTCAAAGAAAGAAAACTACAGACCAATATCCCTAATGAATTTAGATGCAAAAATCCTCAATAAAATTCTGGCAAATCGTATACAAAAACATATCAAAAAGATTGTGCACCATGATCAAGTAGGATTCATCCCTGGGATGCAAGGCTGGTTCAATATACGGAAATCAATAAACGTTATTCACCACATCAATAGACTTAAAGATAAGAACCATATGATCATCTCGGTGGACGCAGAAAAAGCATTCGACAAAGTACAGCATCCCTTTATGTTTAAAACATTAGAAAAACTAGGGATAACAGGAACTTACCTCAAAATTATAAAAGCTATATATGCTAAGCCTCAGGCTAGCATCATTCTAAATGGAAAAAAACTGAAGGCATTCCCTCTAAAATCTGGAACAAGACAGGGATGCCCTCTCTCACCACTTCTATTCAATATAGTTCTCGAAACACTGGCCAGAGCAATTAGACAGACGAAAGAAATTAAAGGCATAAAAATAGGAAAAGAAGAACTTAAATTATCACTATTTGGGGATGATATGATCCTATACCTAGAAGACACAAAAGGGTCTACAAAGAAACTACTAGAGCTAATAAATGAATTCAGCAAAGTGGCTGGATATAAAATCAACACGCATAAATCAAAGGCATTCCTGTATATCAGCGACAAATCTTCTGAACTGGAAATGAGGACATCTACCCCATTCACAATAGCCTCAAAAAAAAAATAAAATACTTGGGAATCAACCTAACATAAGAGGTGAAAGATTTATACAATGAAAACTACAGAACCCTAAAGAGAGAAATAGAAGAAGATCTCAGAAGATGGAAAAATATACCCTGTTCATGGATAGGCAGAACTAACATCATCAAAATGGCAATATTACCAAAAGTTCTCTATAGGTTCAATGCAATGCCAATCAAAATCCCAACGGCATTTCTTGTAGAAATAGATAAAGCAATCATGAAATTCATATGGAAAAATAAAAGACCCAGAATAGCAAAAGCAATTCTAAGCAGGAAGTGTGAATCAGGAGGTGTAGCGATACCAGATTTCAAACTGTACTACAAAGCAATAGTAACAAAAACAGCATGGTACTGGTACCAAAACAGGCGGGTGGACCAATGGTATAGAATAGAGGACACAGAAACCAATCCACAAAATTACAACTATCTTATATTCGATAAAGGGGCTAAAAGCATGCAATGGAGGAAGGATAGCATCTTCAACAAATGGTGCTGGGAAAACTGGAAATCCATATGCAATAAAATGAAACTGAATCCCCTCCTCTCGCCATGCACAAAAGTTAACTCAAAATGGATCAAGGACCTTGATATCAAATCAGAGACTATGCGTCTGATAAATGAAAAGGTTGGCTCCGATCTACATATTGTGGGGTCGGGCTCCAAATTCCTTAATAGGACACCCATAGCACAAGAGTTAAAAACAAGAATAAACAAATGGGACTTACTTAAACTAAAAAGTTTTTTCTCAGCAAGAGAAACAGTAAGAGAGGTAAATAGGGAGCCTACATCATGGGAACAAATTTTTACTCCTCACACTTCAGATAGAGCCCTAATATCCAGAGTATACAACGAACTCAAAAAATTAAACAATAAGAAAACAAATAACAAAATCAACAAATGGGCCAAAGACCTGAACAGACACTTCTCAGAGGAGGACATACAATCAATCAACAAGTACATGAAAAAATGCTCACCATCTCTAGCAGTCAGAGAAATGCAAATCAAAACCACCCTAAGATACCATCTCACTCCAGTAAGATTGGCAGCCATTATGAAGTCGAACAATAACAAGTGCTGGCGAGGATGTGGGGAAAAGGGTACTCTTATACATTGCTGGTGGGACTGCAAAATGGTGAGGCCAATATGGAAAGCAGTATGGAGATTCCTGGGAAAGCCGGGAATGGAACCACCATTTGACCCAGCTATTGCCCTTCTTGGACTATTCCCTGAAGACCTCAAAAGAGCGTACTACAGGGATACTGCCACATCGATGTTCATAGCAGCACAATTCACAATAGCTAGACTGTGGAACCAACCCCGATGCCCCTCAATAGATGAATGGATAAAAAAAATGTGGCATTTATACACAATGGAGTACTACGCAGCACTAAGAAATGACAAAATCATGGAATTTGCAGGGAAATGGATGGCACTAGAGCAGATTATGCTAAGTGAAGCTAGCCAATCCCTAAAAAACAAATGCCAAATGTCTTCTTTGATATAATGAGAGCAACCAAGAACAGAGCAGGGAGGAAGAGCAGGAGGAAAAGATTAACATTAAGCAGAGTCATGAAGTGGGAGGGAAAGGGAGAGAAAAGGGAAATTGCTTGGAAATGGAAGGAGACCCTCATTGTTATACAAAATTACATATAAGAGTTTGTGAGGGGAATGGGAAAAAAATAAGGAGAGAAATGAATTACAGTAGATGGGGTAGAGAGAGAAGATGGGAGGGGAGGGGAGGTGGATAGTAGAGGATAGGAAAGGTAGCAGAATACAACAATTACTATTATGGTATTATGTAAAAATGTGGATGTGTAACCGATGTGATTCTGCAATCTTTGTAATGTTTTGAATAACCAATAATAAAAAAAAAATCTAATTATTGGGGATAAATCTATCAAACATATAATTGAAAATACAAGTGATTATTAAATTTGTGGATGTCAATCACCCTTACTCACAGTACTGGGAATATAATCTAGGGATTTTCCACCACTGAGCTGTACATACAGTCTTTTTTAAATGAAAAGTTTTAATTTTGAGAAGCTAAAGTACCCAGGCTGTCTTCAAATGTGGGATTCTCCTGCTGCCTTCCACTTCCAAAGTGCTGGAATTATGAGCAAGAGCCACTTTGCCCAGCTTCTCAATATCAAATCAAGGGAAAAAAAGAAGGCAAGTGAAACTACAATACTAGTAATAAGAAAGAATAATAACCATAGCCTGTCAGCAAATATATTTGACTTTGGTTTTGTGGGACTGTCTTATTTCTCTTAGTATGATGATTTCCACATCCATCCATTTACTGGCAAATATCATAAATTCATCTTATGAGCCCAGTAATACTCCATTGTGTATATATGCCACATTTTATATATCAATCTATCTGTTGTATATGTGTTTCATAGTTTGTGTATGCTAAAAACATATACTGTAATTTTATGTTGAAATACCTTTAAACATGGGATTTATTCTAAAAATAAATATATTAACTACTTCACAAATGAGAAAAAATAAAAATAAAAAAGACCTTTGGAGCACTGTACAGCATACGGATGCTGAAATGAATCTCAGGATTCGTTTCAACATGCTCAGCTGCCCAGGCATTCAAAAGTTTGCAGCTGTGGTTCAAGAGCACATAGCTACTGCCGCACAAGCTGGGAAACAGACGTTGGCCTCACCGATAGGCTTCGTTTTCTGAAGGAATGCAGGATACTGGAGTTAAAGGACCCTAGAGCTTCCATCAAGATTTCCAAAGAAACCCTTGAAGGTCAGGAAAAACATACCAGGGTGAAAATCTTGCAAGTATGACAGATGAAAGTGTGAGAAGGGAGGCAGTGCTGCAGTGGAGTTGTTCCAGATTGGCACATGGAATATGTACCAATGAAAACTATTGGCTGCAGACAAAGCCAGCCTAAGGGAGAGGCATGTAAGCTGCAACAAACAAAGTCACAGGGGTGGGGTACCTGTGTCCTTTTGAAAGCACATTTCATTGCCAATGTACCCCAGATGCTAGATTTGGTGCTACTAGACCTAATGTTTTCCCCCACTGGATTTAGGTCTTATTTTGATCACATTCCTTTTTTCTATGTCTATATCCATGTCTTTCGGAGTGGGATTTTGTACACTGTGACATTATATATTGGATGTGTATATTTTGCTTTTGATTTTTAAAAGGCTTCATGGCCAAGAATTCACCTCCAATCTCCAAGTATGCTTTGAACTTGAACTTTGGGGGAATCCTGGAAGTATTCTTACTGTGGGGAATCTTGAAGGTGGGCAAAATGTTTTGCTTTGTTATGATGCAAATTAGCATTAGGGGGGTTAGAAAAGGAGTATTATGGTTTAGATATAGTTTGTGCTCCAAAGAATCCTCTGTTAATACAGAAATACTAAGAGGTAAAATTGTTAGATTATAAAAACTATAACCTAATCAGTGCATTAATGCAGTTGATGATTTGATAATTTGAGAGTACTACTATACTGGATGGTAACTGTAGATACATGGAGCCTGATTAAAGTAAGTGTGTCACTAGGGGCATACTCTAGGAATTATATATTTTGTTCCTGGCTTTGCCTGCTTACTCTGTGCTTCCTGGCTGTCATTAGGTAAGCAGATTTTCCCCACATTGTACTTCCACCCAGATATTCTGATTCACTCTAGGTCCAAAGAAATAGAGCCAGCCCATTATAGACTGAAGTTTTGAATCCATGAGCCCAAAGAAACTTTCATTTCTCTAAATTGTTAATTAGGCTGTAAGCCACAGCATTAAAAAACTAACAAATACAACAAGTGTTCATACAGTGCACCTTATTTCTGACAAAAGTGGCACTTAGCAGTATGGAGCCATCCATCTATGATCTGCTCTGCCTGAAACTCAATATTATTCACTCTTCCAAGTTCATCATTTTTAGAGCAAGGCCTAAATTTCTCTCCCAAGGTATTCACAGAGAAACTTTGAAGATAAACTGTTTCACAGCTGGCATAAAGTTTGGCCCATTATTTTTGCCAAGCCCCACACCCAGAACCTGCCTACAGCAAACTTTTTATGAAATCAAGACACGTTTTTGTGGCACAACTGAAACTGGCTCTTTATTTTTTTTTTAAAGAGAGAGTGAGAGAGAGAGAGAATTTTTTAATATTTATTTTTTAGTCTTGATGTACACAACATCTTTGTTTGTATGTGGTGCTGAGGATTGAACCTGGGCTGCACACATGCCAGGCGAGCGCACTACCGCTTGAGCCACATCCCCAGCCCTGAAACTGGCTCTTATATGAAAGAAAACATTTGTGGTCAATGTTCCCAGAAAAAAGTCAGGTAAAAGGGAATTGCCTAGATGTATTTGCTCAAGATAAGGACACTGTGATTGGGAAAATAGTCTGGAAATATTTCTTAGGACAAACCAATAGTTGAACAAACCAAATTTTTCTTCCTACCTTGGTAGTATTAGTAGGCTTGCATGTATCATATATATATAAATTTCCAGAAGGTGTATTTATTGTACTCAGCTACACTGCTTCTCTTCTACTCACTGAAAGAGTTTTCTAATATGATAATTGACATGTTACTTGGAGATTAAAATGTTTACTAGTTAGAGATTCTGTGAGTATCCATAAAACATATAGAATAACTGGGGTGAATTGATGCCTTACTTTGATGACAAGCAGAAAGAATATGTTTTTTGATCACTACATTAAAGGAAACTAGTCTGATAGATAAAGAACAGGAAGGGATATTCTTTTTAAAAAATTGTTTATGAAGGCATCATAATTATACATATTAATTAGGTTTATTTTGACAAAAGTATACATGCACAGAATTTGATTTCAAGTTCCATCTGTTCTTTTTTTTCTTTCTCCCCCAATTCTTTCTTCTCAACTCTGTTAAATTTCCCTTTCTTCTACATGTGCATAAGAAATTCCCTTAGTATCTTTATAACATGATTTTGTTAAATTCAGGAATCTACATATTGATTTCCAGTTGTTCTAATTTTCAGTCCCACCAACAATGTAAGAATGTATCTTTTTCCCCATGTACTTGCTGGCATTTATTATTATTTATGTTCTTTATTAGTTGACATTCTGAATGGGGTGAGATGAATTTTTTCTGTAATTTTGATTTGCACTTCCCTAATTGCTAGAGATGCTGAACATTTCATATATTTTTAGGCCATTTGTGTTTCTTGTTTTGTGACGTTTATGTTTATTTCTTTTATCCATTTATTGATTGGACTATTTATTTTCTGTTTGGCATTGAGATTTTTGACTTTATATATTATGCATATTAGTCCTTTGTCAAAGGAGTAGCTGGCAAAGATTTTCTCCCATTCCATAACCTCCCCCCTTTAATCATTTCCTTTACTGTGCAAAGGCTTTTTAATTTGGTGACATCCATCTTATTGATTTTTGGTTTTACATTGTGGACTTTGGGGGTTTTGTTGAGGAAGTCAGTGCCTGCAACTTTGTGATGCAGTGTTAACCCTTTCTCTTCTAGAAGTTTCAAGGTTTCTTACCTTATTTCTAAATATTTGATCCATTTTGATATGAGTTTTGTGCAGGATGAAAGATAGGAATATAAGTTGATTCCTCTACATATACATATCCATTTTTTCACAATGTCTTTAATATAAAGTCTCTATGTTCTGCAACTCAAGAATCAGATGGCTGTAAGAGTTCAGCTTTGTCACTCTATTCTATTCTATTCTATTCTATTCTATTCTATTCTATTCTATTCTATTCTATTTCATTGGCCTTTATGTCTACTTTGATGCTAGTACCATGATGTTGTGGCTAATATAGCTCTGCAGTATAATTTGCAAAAGATACTGTGAAGCCTCCTGAATCACTTTTGTGCTCAGAATTGATTTGGCTATTGTGGATCATTTATTCTTCCAAACAAAGTGTAGGACATTTTTTTCCTAATTCTTTGAAGCTTTTCATTGTATTTTGATGGGGATTTCCAGAGAAGGAAGTTTATTTGGTGCTTATCATTTCAGAGGCCTCAGTCCATAGACAGCTCATTTTATTACTCTTTGCCCAAAGTATGTCAGAAGATCATAATAAATAGATGTGGTACAAGAAATTGCCTCAGGACATAACCACAAGGAAGAGGGGAGGAGAGAGCATTTCTTACCACAGACAAAATATAAATTCAAAAATCATGCCCTCAATGACCCCCCTTCTCTAGCCACATCTTAAAATGCCTACAATTACCCAGTTAATCCCTATTAGAATATTAGTGCACTGATTATGTTAAGAATCTCATATCCCAATCATTTCACACATAAACTTACTTGCATTTTGTCATGCATGAGTTTTTGGGGAACACCTCACATCTAAATCATAACACTGTTTATGTCAAGGTATTCTTTCTGCCTCATTATACACAGTGAGTTTCTGTGTGTCACAACATACATGCTTCCATGTGGATTTTTAATTGTAATTATCTACTCTTATTTATTCTCCTAAGGAGATTTCTATTATGATAATCAACCAGTTCCTGGCTGACTGAATGTATCTTACCCAGAATTACTCTCATTTTCCAAAAAGTACACAAAATTACCTGGTTGGATTTATGTGCTGCTTGGCAGCTCTTCATGAAGAACATTTTTTTTTCCATCAGTATATAAAAGAAACACAGTCTGGCAGATAATCGTCATGCAATAAATCTATTTTAAATTGTGCACTGGCATAGATTTAGAGGATTCATCTTGGGTTACCATGGGTCTTGAAAGAATCATGAATATTTATATGGAGATATTCATGAGAGCTTATTAGGTCTGTGTAGTACAACTTAGCCCTGAGGTAAGAAACAAGATGCACAATTTAACAAAAGAGGTGAAAGATCTTTACAATGAAACTACACAATTAAGAGTGAAATTGAAGAAGAACTTCAAAGATGGGAAGACTTCCCATGCTTTTGCATAGGCACAATTGGCATTGTCAAAATGGCCATACTACTAAAAACATTATAACATAATTAATGAATTTCCTATTAAAATCTTAATGGCATTCTTCATAGAAACAGCAACTATAAAATTCATTTGGAGCCTGGAGATGTGGCTTAATGGTAGAGTGCTTGCCTAGCACATGTGAGGCCCTCTGTTCAATCCTCAGTAAAAACAAATGAATTAAATAAAGCTATAAAAAAGTTACTTCATTAATTTTTTTATTTGGAAAAATAAGAGACCTAGAATAGTGAAAGCAATCTTTAGCAAGAAAAGTGAAGCAAGGGCTGGAGATGTGGCTCAAGTGGTGCTCACCTGGCATGCATCAGGCACTGGATTCTATCCTCAGCACCACATAAAAAAATAAAATAAAGATATTGTGACCACTTAAAATAACTAAAAAAATATATTTTTTAAAAAAATAAAAGAAAAGTGAAGCAGAATGCATCACAAAACCAGACCTTAAAATTATACTACAGGGCCATAGTAACAAACACCAGAATGGCATTGGCAGCAAAACAGATACATACAAAGAATAGAAGACACAGAGAAAACTCCACATAAATACAGTTATCATATACTAGACAAAGGTGTCAGAAACATACATTGGAAAATAGATAACCTCTTCAACAAATGGTACTGGAAAAACTGAAAATACATATGTAGCAAAATGAATTTAACCTCTATCTCTCACCCTGCAGAAAAATCAACTCAAAGTGGATCAAAGACATAGGCACTAGAACACAGTGCCACACAGGAAAAAAAAAAGTAGTCCCAGATCTACATGATGTCAGCTTAGGAACTAACTTCTTATCAAGACTCCTAAAGCACAAGAAATATTATCAAGAATCAGTAAATGAGATGGAATCAAACTAAAAATATTTTTTTCATAGCAAAGGAGAAAAGAACATGAACAGAACAATGACAGAATGGGAGAAAATATTTCCACCTGAAACTCTTAAAGCACTAATCTCCAGGATACATAAAGAACTCAAAAAACTTAACACCAAGAAACTAAATAATCCAGTCATTAAAAGGACTAAGGAGCTGAACAAGACACTTCACAGAAGAAGAAATACAACTAATCAACAAATACATAAATATATGTACAATATCTTTAGCAATTAAAGAAATGCAAATCAAAAATACACTGAGATTTCATCTCACCCCAGTCAGAATGGCAAATTTAGGAATACAAGCACCAATAAATTTTGGCAAAGATGTGCGGTAAAAGGTACACTCATACATTGCTGGTGCAATGCAAATTTTGGAAAGTTATATGGAGATTCCTCAAAAAAACTTGGAATGGAACCATTATTTTACCCAATTATTGCCCTTCTTGGTATGTACTCAAAGAACTTAAAACCAGCATTAACAATGACAGAACCACATCAATGTATACAGCAGCTCAACTAATTGAGGTGTTCTTCAACAGATGAATAGATTAAAAAAATTTTGAGATTCAATACCCACACAAACCCATTAAATTATATTCATGCCCTGGATGATTTGACCATTCCCCAAATTCAGGGTTTCCACCTTTAGCTGAATCATTGTGACATCAAGAATTATTGTTATTAGATGAATTCTAGATAGGGAAGATGGGTGGGAGGGAAAAGGAGGGGGCAGGAGATTAGCAAGGATGGTAAAATGTGATGGACATCATTATCCAAAGTACATGTATGAAGATTTAAATTGGGTGTCAATATACTTTATATAAAAACAGATATATGAATATTTGTGGTTTATATGTGTAATAAGAATTATAATGCAAAAAAGTACATGTATAAAGGCATGAATTGGTGTGAACATACTTTACATACAAAGATATGAAAAATTATGCTCTATATGTGTAATAAGAATTCTAATGCATTCTGCTGTCATGTATTTAAAAAAATAAAATCAATAAAATTTAAAAAAAATATTCTTATACTGAAAAAACTTGAGCTGCAAGGCCAGAAACATTTGGTATAAATTATAATCAGACTTAGATAAATGGAAAATGCACAGATGTATTTCTTCCATGTGAAGTTCCTGAAATGGAGTAAGAAAAATAATTACAGAGTATTCCAAACGACATACTTATGACTGTCAATGTCAAAGTCCTTCTCTTGCCTCAGAACCCTTGATGGTCTTGTTCCCATCAAAATGTATAATTTTCCTGGGGGTGCATTCAACATACATAGCTACTTTTGCTAATTTATACTCACCAAAAAAGTTTCATGTTAGACAATTAAGTTCCTTGGTGAGTGGAATATTCCTTGCTCATAATTTCTGTCAATTTCTTAAAAACACACAGAATCAATCCGATATATGTATTCTCTGCCACACTTCAGCAAGAAGTTTTCTGTCCCTCAGTACATTTAGGGAAGTTAATATAACAAATAACAGACATGTAAGGAACATCTTTAATATTGTGGATTGGCAAGAATGCAGAGAACTCAGTTCAGGATACTATATAACCTGATATATACATGAATATATAACAGTTTACCCATCTGTTTAGAGCAGATGAGCTGATGTAAGTGTATCCTGTTATTTAACAAAATATACCAGATAATCTAATAGTTTGTTGTTAAGAAAATTTTTATACATTCAACATTAGCCTTGGGAAAGTAGTTTCTGCTGACTACTATAAAGTCTTGTAGATTTTTGAAATTTGATAAAAATACCATTCAAAATTCTGGTTTGACATTAAACAATATGCATTATCAATCATATGTTTATTAATTATTGTTCTTGCTTATCATTTGACTTAATCTGGTTTGGAGTAAACCACTTGCAAACTTCCAATTGTTCTCTTGATCTACTCATGTAGGATGAGCTCAATCTCCAACTAACACATTGTGACAATCTAAGTGAAAAATTTTGTGTGAGGGGTGTTTATGAAATACATGTGCAAAGGTTTCTTTCTGAGGAAGAATGACAGCTAATCCTCTATGTTCTGCCATAAGAGTTGAACAAAATATAGATGTTCACAAGAAAAGCAGTTCAGAAAATACATAAAACTACTTAGGCACCATGAGTCTCTTATTGAATTGGTTGTTGAGACTGTTCTAAAATTCTGAGCAAAGGGACAAATTTTTCAATAGGCCTTTCTAAGGATAGGTATTATGGGGAAGCCTAATATTATCTTTCTTCTTCACAAGAAGTAGTACAGCTTTGTTAGAACATATAAAAAAAAGTTAGGGGTGACCAAGGAGTACATCTTACTCCCTGTACTTACAAATAAGAATGGTGTGCTCTGCTGTTGCTTTTCTGAGTAGTTTACTTCTAGTATTGGGATGCTGGAGTATGACAAACTGCACACAGTATAAGTTTTGATGACCAAATTATAGAATACACACACACACACACACACACACACACACACACACATATATATATATATATATATATATATATATATATATGAAAGAGAGAGAGACAGAGAGAGAGAGAGAGAGAGAGAGACTTAGAGATTATATATATATATATTATATATCTTGGACATTTTGAGTATATATTTTACTTATAAGTTTTGATGACCAAATTATAGAATGCACACACACACATATATGTATATGTATATATATATATATATATGTGTGTGTGTGTATAGATAGAGAGAGAGAGAAACTTAGAGATTATATATATATATATATATATATATATATATATATATATATATATATATATATATATATCTTGGACATTTTGAGTATATATTCTACTTGTATCAAACTTACACAGCCTCTACTACACATTTGTGTAATGTTTTAAAATTCAGAGACCAAAAAGAAAACGTCTATTAACTTCATTCTGGAGGATTAGACTTTGCTGGATCCTGCCCAGTAAAATCAATGCAGAGATGTGATGCAGGAAGTCTTCAGAAACCTAGGTAAGATTAGCATTTGTGTGTGTGTGTATGTGTGTGTTAGTGCATGCATTTATGCATGCGTATGTGAGCACTAGGGATTGAACCCAGGGCCTTGGGCATGTGAGGCAAACATTTGACAAATTGATCTGTATCCCCAGTCTAGAATAACATTTATTTACAAAATCAAATACTTTAGGAAATACATCCAGCTTGATGTCATTGTCTAGTGCATCAAATCCCATATTTTTTATAATTTTTAATAATTCATAATGATTCTCTTGGTTTTTCAGTGTAGGAAATCAGAGAATTCGAACATTAATGATCTGAACAATATCTTGTGAAAAGTCTAAAGTAATTTCTACTTGCAAGAGGCAATTTTCCTTGAGAAAATCTTAGCACACCAGGTAATATCAGAAATGAGCAAACAAACCAAATAAGCACAATTTGAAATATTTATTCCTAGAAGTTTTTTTTAATATATAACCAGAAAGATATACTTCAATGTAATATAGATGTTTAGTGTTTTAAATACAGTAGATTCGCAAACACTACTAAGAATGTGTATTAATGGATACTACTTTTTTTGTAACTATTGGGAAGCAGTCAGTCAACTAATCAGTGCATTTCCTTTCAAACAATTTAGAAATGACATACACACTTCCCCTTATATTGGTAATAATGTAAGTAAAATTCTATTAATACAAAAACATTAAAAAAACAACAATAAAACTGTCATTTTCTCATAAATCATGATTGAGGCACTTTTAAAATAAAAATGATAATGTGTTGGACTGGGGATATAGCTCAGTTGGTACAGTGCTTGACTCACATTAACAAGGCATTAGGTTCAGTCTCCAGTACACACATACACACACACACACACACACACACACACACACACGCACGCACACACACACACACACACACTATATATATATATAGTGTTTAAACCTGAAACTTAAAAAGAAAAATACATGTGAATACAGTATTTATGGAAAAGTCTTCTTGCCATCTATTACTCAATAGGCACATTGTAACTTACTCTGGCAAGAAGCCATATGAAAGATAAGAGTGTGGATAGAAGTCACAAGAACTTCTCTCACATGATCATAGACAAGGTAAGGTACAATGGTAATTCATTTAAAAATGAATGCTACATAGGGAAGAGTTCAATTTTTCAAGGACTTTCAAAAACATGATCTCTTGATCTCACTGGAGAGAATCTTTATGGATATAATCAATGTGGTAAAGCCTTCACTTATTACAGTTTTATTTATATTCATAAAAATCTTATACTAAAGACAATTCCTATAAAGTAAACAATATTGAAAAGCTTTTAGTTATTCTAGCTCCATTAGAAAACATGAAAAAAATCATATTTGAAAAAGCACTATGAATGGAAACAATGTGGTAAGGTCTTGGCTTATTAAAATTCCATTCAAAACCATGACCAAGCCAAGTGCAGTGATGCATGCCTATACTCCCAGATGTTTGTGAGACTAAGAAAGAAGGATCACAATTTCAAAGACAGCTTAAGCAATTTAGTGAGACCCTGTCCCTAAATAAAATAGGGAAAATAGGGTTGGAAATGTGGCTCAGTGGTTCAGCACCCCTGGGATCAAACTCTGGTACCAACAACAAAACAACAACCACAAAAAATCTATAAATTTATCCTAGAGGAAAGCCTTATGAGTGTAAGCAGTGTGTTAAAGAATACACCTTCCAAGGTTATATCTCAATTACCCACCTTTTCTGCTTAGTAGAGAAGACAGGGACAACAAAGTCAAATAAAACAAAAAAAATGTTCAAATGTACAGACACCTGAGGAGTGGGTGATTTCCACTATTATCCTTTGTGTTACCTATCAGTTGGACAATTGTAGCCCTTTAGATTTTTTTTCTCACAGCAGAAAAAAAGTTCATCTTAATTCAAACAGGAATCTGTAAATTTCATCAATTTAGACCTTTCCTCCTAAAGGTGCTGTCTCCTTGAACAGAACCATTGGCTGTGGGTCAAATTTCCAGCACCTGAGCCTTTGGGGGACACTTTAGATTCAACCCATACCTCTTTATTTACATAAATAAAACTCATGCAAGAAGTCTCTGTGTAAACAGTGTGGAATAGAATTCAACTTCTCCAATTTTATTCAAAAATACTAAATGATTTTTATTAGAAAAAAACCTCATAACCTTAATAAATCTGATCATGCTTTCAATTTTCCATTTTACTTTTTTAAAATACATGGAATTATTCAAATGTGAGAAAAGTCATGTATATGTCAAGAGTGTGGTAATGTTTTACCATATTCATTTTAAAACAAAAAAAAAATAATTCAGTCTTGAGAAAAACACTACTAAGGCATGGAAAGTGGGGATGCCTTTATTTTTACTGTATCTATTCAGAAGTGAATAATGAATGCTGGAACTGAACATGTGTGTTATATTGATTTTAAAATGTGAAAACATTGTTTTTTCTGACCAAATCTCTTATCATGGAATAAGAGGCTTTTATATTCATTTTTCTAATATTTTGATGCTTTTTGTCTTGATGTTCAAAAATTTTGTATATATTGGTATAATATATCCTACATTATTAGCTAGTACACATAGTGTATATATGTGCACACAACATTGTGTAAAGTACATAGGAGACATGGTAGTTTGTATGAAACTACATTGTAAATAACTAGTTTATATGATAATATACGTAAATGTACTTAAACTGTATGCAATTGATGTTATAGTATTTTGTATTAAATAGTTTTATAATGTAGTTTTAAAAACTTATCAATATGTAGTATAAAATGATTCATCTTTCTTCCAGTAAGCCCAATTAATTATTCCAAACCAATTTTTAGAAACTTGCTTTAATGATACTATATAGTCTTACCCCCTCGCTAACAGTTTGTACTCTCAGCTACCCTTAATGGCTCTGGAGAACTTACAGTGATCGCCTATGCTCAACAGTGAATATGTACAGCCCATCTGTCATGTGATGGTTGTCATGCGTTTGTCTCAGTAACCTAGGGTATTATTTTCTATAATCAGTGGGCTCATCGAGAAATTATTACAACCATTTATAACACAAGCAGAAGTATGAGTCATATTCTCAGAACCAACAGATGTTGATGGCCTTTGGCTCATGTCATCAAAAACTTAAGAGTTATACCATGTGTTGTCATCTCTTCCCACACATGAACATTCTCGTTACATAGAAATGGTTTATAAACAGTGCCGTGCATGGCACTCATCCACCATTAAGGTCTTAAAAACAGGGTACCTTAACCATTACATTGAGGTCTGATTACTAAGAGTTAGGCTGTAGATTTATGGTAACTGCATTTAGTCTGGTAATCCATTATGATTTGTATTGTCACCATGTACATAGATCCATTATACAATCCTGGGAGATGACCAGGCATAGTTACTTATAAAGTTGCAGAAAACAAGTAGACACATAACTTGGGGAGAATTAAAGTAATCCCCTAGTTACATTCAGTTGTGTAACAAGGGCTATTGTGCAGGCAAGATGGTGTATTTGTCTGTCTCCTGTGTGCAGCTTCCTCTGCAGCTATTTGTTCACTTTCTGATGAGGTTTCAATCTATGGTGAGTATAGAGGGATGAGTATAGAGGGTATACTCTATACCCTCTATACTCTATACTCTATAGAGGGAAGGAGCATTTGGCATCAACCTATCATAATGCATGTCAAAAATCTAACTCAACAGGTTCTTCCCATGAAAAAAGACTGGATTGTTTGTGGGCTTTCCCTAGTACTGCTGCTTGATCACAAAATTGGATATGGTATCTACTTTTATAGGTTACTAACTACTGAAATAATAGTCATCACATTGACATAAGAAACTGGTAAACTAATAAGTCTCAGATTTGAAAATTCAATGCCCTTAAATCAAGAACAGATTAAAATGAGGTGTTTCTTCAAATAACAAATAGTTACTCAGTAATTTAAAAAGAAGAATAAAGGAAGAGAGTAATATTGTTAGTTGAAAAGTAGCCATCTAAGTTGAACAATGGAAACATAAAACTGGGAAGCATCTAGGGTATAAGTGTGAATATAACAAAAAGCAAATTCATTTTAAAATGATCTCTGGATCTTGAAAAACACTGAACTTCCAGACAGACTATGTTGGAATTTTGAATCTATCACTTGCCTCAATGTGAGCCTGGGACGAGTTTAAACTTCTGTGAAATGTGGATAATGTTGCACCAATCCTACAGTATTTCTTTGAGAATTAAGGTACATGAAGATTTATAACAACATATCGTGTAAGCACTCTATAGCACCACTAAAAGCAATGTGTTGTAATATATGTTTGGCATATTATGATAGCATTATTAAAATGGTCTCCAAAGACAAAGTCTTAACACTGATATGCAATGAAAATACTCAATAAGGAAGTAACTTGAAATGATGACTTTCTTATTTTAAGGTCTGTTATGGTGGTTTGGATGTGATGAGTCCCACAGAAGCTCATATGTGAAACAATGAAAGAAGGTTCAGGAGCAAAATGATTGGGTTGTAAGAGTCTTAACCCAGTGATTTAATCTTGGGTTAAAAATTAGTGATTTAATTCTCTGATAGGGATTAACTGAATGGTAACTAAAGTGGTATGGTATGGCTGGAGGAGATGGGAATTAGGGCATGACTTTAGGTATATATCTTTTCCGGCTAATGGGATGTGTCTACGTCCTGATCACCATGATGTGAGTTGATTCCCTCTGCCATACTCTTCTGCCATAATGTTCAGCCTCACCTCAAGCCCCGTGGAATAAAGCTGGCCTTTTATGGACTAAGACCTCTTAAACTATGAGCTCTCAAATAAATGTTCCTCCTCTACAATTGTTCTGGTGGGGCCTTTTAGTCACAGTAGGGGAAAAGCTGACTAAAACAGAAATTGGCACCGAGAAGTGGGGTCATTGCTGTGCTTAACCTGACTATGTGGTTCAGAAGACTTTTGAGCTCCTGGAATTGGTGGGAGGAATTTTGAGAAGCTTAGCAATGCATGTTGGAAATGCTTAAGTGGAGCTTAAAGGCAAATTCTGGTGGGAGCTCATAAGACCAGAATAACAATAAGATCACAGTCAGTGAAGACAGGGCTCAAGAGGGTTCAGGAAAGGAGGGCTGTAGTAGAATTTGGAGTAGAGGCCACTTGTGTTATGCTCCTTGTGAGAAGTTGATTTTTTTCTTTTTTTTTTTTTTTTTTTGTCCATGTCCAGAGACTTTCTGAGGCTTATTTTAGAAGCAATGAACTTCTTATTCTGGTGCAAGAAATGTCTAGGCAGCATAGCAATCACAAGGTGGCATGGACATTGCTAGATATCTTTAGCCAAATTTATTGTGATAATCTGAGCAGAAAGCAGAGAAAAAAATATTTGGAAAAATTGAATTAGAAAGCCCTGTGTAAAACTGGGCCTAGGAAGTTTTTTCAATATGCTCATCCACCCAAATGCTCAGGGGCTGCTGCAGCCAGGGACTCTGAAGCCTTTACTAATGCTCAAGAAGGTGGCAAACCTTGGCCTCAACCACATGGTGCTTGTTCTGCAGATATGCAGAATGCTGGAGTTAGGGATCATGGATGTTTCAACCAAGATTTTAAAAGAAGGCCTAGAAGGCCAGACAAAGTGCAGCAGGGTACAGAGTCACTGTGGGTATCCCCTTGAGAGGTCAAAGTTTAAAGACATAAAAAGAAAGGTAAAATTGCAGTCGAGAACCAGGAGATTAAGAAATGTCAGGAATGTGAGACATTGTTCTAGGAAAGCTACAAGAATTGAGCAGAGACAAGCCAACAAAAAGGCCACTTGGGCTACAACTAACAAGGCCACAGAGTTGGTGGTGCATATGCCCTTTGAAGAGACATTAACAAGTCATGAGCCCAAGGTTCTGGATGTGGAGTTATAGGATTTGCTTGCCCTTCTGGATTTTGGTCTTTCTTTGGTCTTAGCCCTTCTTTCTAGGCCCCTAATTTTGTGAATGAAAATGTTTATACCATTATATATTAGATACTTGTAGGTTACTATTACTTTTGTAGGAGCTCTCAATGCAAGATTTTCTTGAGCCTCAGAGAAGACTTTGGATTTGAACTCTGAGAATCATGGAACTGTTGAGATTGTGGAGACTTGTGGAAAGGGATAAAATGTATTTTGCATTATGACATGGTTTTGAGTTCTTGGGGGCCAGGAGTGGAATGTTTTAGTTTGGATGTGATGTGTCCCCCAAAATCTCACATGTGAGACAATACAAGAAGGTTCAGAAATGAAATGATTTGGTTTTAAGAATCTTAGCCCAGTGATTTAATCCTCTGATAGGGATTAACTGAGTGGTACCTGAACTGGTATGGTACAACTGGAGGATGTAGAAATTGGGGAATGGCTTTGAATATATAGATTTTTCTATCTGCTTTTTGATCATCATGATGTAAGCTGCTTTGCTCTACCACACTCTCCCACCATGATGTTTAGCCTCACCTCAAGCCCCATGGAATGGAGCCAGAAAAACATTGCCTGGGTATCAATTTTTTGCATCATGTTTGAAAATCACTGATATTAGCATAAGGCCCTCAATTTCAGCCACTGAAACTAGCAAAGTTCCAGGACTTGAGTTCTCCAAGGCCTTGGGAGAGTACACCTCACCAGAATATACACCAGATGGTGGTCATGGGGATTTGGGATTTAATCTCTACCAGTCTGAATTTCTTTCTTACTTGAGACTGGCTCCTTTCTTTCACTTCTTTATTTCTTCATTTTGGAATAGGAATGCTTGTCCTGTATCATCATATTTTAGAAGTATGGAACTTTTTTTTATAAAATAGGCCCAAACATGAAAGAGTATATTCTTTAAATCTCAAAAGAGACTTTGAACTTATAATTTTGAGTGATATTGTAACCAGCTAATTTTTGAGACTCAAGAGAATAAGAGAATTCATTTAGAATTGTGAGAAAGACATGATCTCAGGGAATGAGAGGCATAATGAGAGGATTGGATATGCTTTAAGTTTATCCCCCAAAATTTATTCATTGAGAGTTTGATCACGAGTTCAACAATGTAAATGTTGTTGGGAATTTTCAAGAATCTTTTCTTATATTTTTATTTTAATGACAAAAATTAGAGTGAATTTTTGAATTTGTTCTTTCTCGATATACATGACAAGAGGGTATTTTGACATATTATACATACAGGGAATATAACCTATTCTAATTAGGATCCCATTCTTCTGTTGTACGTAATGTGGAGTTTCACTGATGAAGGGTTCACATATGAACATAAGAAAGTTATGTCCAATACATTCTACTGTTTTTCCTATTTCTATTTCCCCATCCTCCCATGTGTGTTAGCATTCTCATATAGAAAGAAACATTCAACCTTTGGCTTTAAGGGGATTTCTTTATTTCACTTAGCATGAGGATCTCCAGATCCATCAATTTACTGGAAAATTTATAAATGTGTAGCCAGTAATTCACTGGAGATAAATTACAGGCCACTGATTAGGATATAATTTCATATTCTAATTATTTCACTTCTAAACTTTTTTTGTACAGTCTCACATGAGCTTCTGAGAGAAATCACAGATCCAAAAAAAGACATTCTACTCCTTACAAAAGCCCATTTCATTTTTAAGAGTCCCCATCATCTTAACAGTTTTGGCATTGCCCAAAAGTACAAGTACAAAGTCTGCTCTGAGACTAAAGGCAAACTTAACCTGAACCTTGTATAATTCAAAAGAAAGTCACCCAGATCCAATATATAATGGCACAGAATAAAGATTTTCATTCCACTAGGGAGAAATAGGGTGTAAGATAAAACCAAGACTCAAATTCAGCTTGGCATACAAGACCTGTAGCTCTGCATCTAGGATGTGGTGAATATGCTATGCTGATATTCTCTCCAAAGAGATTCTGTGCTCCATCCCTATATCTTTGCTGGTTGCAGACCACATAGCATCTCTTTACTTGTTTCTTCTCAAAAGTTTTTAATTTTCCTCAGCAGATGTCCCACAGTACTGGTATCTCTTAATCTCAGGTATATTCATTTCAGCTTCCTTTTCACATCTTCATGCCTCACCCTGTCAGGGCAGTCCACAAGGATTCTGTCCCTGAAACTCTTCCTCATCTACAAGCCTTCCTTTGAAATTTCTGTGGAAGCCTCCTTGACCCCCTAAATTCAGCATTATGCATTCCTGAGGAACTGAATGACATGATTAACACCATGGTCTCCCATGATCTGAAGCAATAGACAAGCTTTCTTGTGCCCTGTTTGTAGTAGCATCTTAGTTTCTGCTTTACTCAGCATAGTGAAGCCACTTCCTAGACTCCACAATGCAAGAAAGGTATTACCATGGTCTTTTTTCAAAGACCATGTTTGAAAATCATAGATTTTTTTTGGATCTTTAATTTTTATTTTTGTACTCCTGAGCCTAAAATGGATGTGGTATGCCCATTTATGAGCTACCTTCAAGCCATATTTTCTATTTTCTAATGTACCTAGGACTTTCTTAGTGACTTTAATGCTTTTTAAAAACTACATATTCAATAGATCTAGATTTACGAGCAATTTTCTGGACAAACACCCAAGTTTTTCTAATAAAAAAAAACTTCTTTTTTTTTAAATTAGAAAAATAAAAAAAAGTTCTTCTCTGTTTTCTGCTTGTAATAGTTCCAGTAAAATAAAAGCCTTCAGGAATATTAATATCACTGCCTGGATTTTGTGCTGCCTTGAAATTTTCTCTGCCCGATTAGTCCATCATCTTTAAAGTCAACCACACAGAAAGTCTCAGGGAATGGGCAAAAGGTAGAAAACTTATTTGACATAACTAATGGGAATGAACTCTAATTATAAATTTCTAATAGTCTGCCTATGCAACTCTTGAGCCCATTCTTGTCTTTGCAGACTCCTATCAGCATTCTGAACTTCTGAATCCCCACAAGAATTACACACTAAACTCTGCTTACAACATTCTAAAATGTTTATTTTCCAGTTTGGATCTTTAAACTAAGCCAATTCCCAAAAACCAAAGGCCAAAGCTTTGCTCTGATAAGCAGATGCTAAATCACAATAAGGGGTGTGAAGGTAAGAGTAAAAATGTTTTGGGATTAGACAAAGAGGAATAAAGGGAAGGAAGGGAAAATGGGAATAGGAAAGATAGTGGAATAAATAAGACATTATTTTCCTATTGCATATATGACTACAGGATCAATGTAATTTTTTCATCATGTAAGAATGGAAGAATGAGAAGTTATAATCCATGAATATATAATTTAATAAAATACATCTTACCATCATGTATGACTAAAAAGAACAGATAAAAAAGACAAATTTTCCCACCAACTGAAAAAATTCAAAAAGTGTCACAGCTACTTAAGTTAATAAAACAAATGACTCTACTTCTCAGCAAAAAAAAAAAAAAAAAAAAAATCTGTTCTAGTCAGTTTTTTTCATTGCTGTGACCAACACATGTAGCAAGAACAATAGAGAGGAGAAAATGTTCACTTGGCACTCATGGTTTCAGAGGTCTCAGTTCATAGAAAGTTGTCTATTGCCATGAGCCCAATATAAGGCAGAACACTAGGGTGGAAGAGTTTGGAGGAGGAAAGCAGTTCAGGACATGGCAATCAGAAAGCAGAGACAGAATTCTGCTAACTAGAGACAGACTACATACCTGAAGGCATTCTCCCAGTCACCTACCTTCTCTTACCATACCCCATCTGTGCATAGATAGTGCTGGTATTCTTTTTTTTTTTAAGTCTTCCAATGGTTTATTAGAAAGAATGTAGACATTTAAAAAAATCCCCACTGTCATGAACATAAATTGATGTTTTCAGCCAGATATAAGCTGAATCCAAAAAAAAAAAAAAAAAGAAATAAAAAAAATCCAATAGCGTATTAAAATTTTTTCACTCAGTTGCAATACTGACAGTGCAAACACCAATCTGGTCTAAATGTACAGATTCTCAAGCAACAATGTACAGCTTTCTTGGCCCTCCATGCTAAGACATGTAAAAGCTTAAGGGCCAAATAATGCCAAATGTATAGGCTTCAAAAACCATCTAAGTTAAGGGCATTCACTAGTTTTAGCTAAGATACATCTAGAACACTGACAAATAATCACTTACATACAATAATATGCAGTAAAATTTTTGAAAAATAAACTTTAGTGTAACAATACTGTAGGGTAATCCAGAGGAAAGGCAGGTTATCAGTTTAAGGTGTCAGCCAATTTGTTTCAGCCACTCTTGAGTCCATATCCTAAAACCTAAAATTTAGTTATCTTTCCCTAAGCTTCTTATCATTCAGTAATTATGTTATGAAGTAAAGGAGACAGGTGAAATGTTCTTACTTATCACAACTGCTGTTATCAATTGCCTAGGACCTCCGCAGCTTCATGGCAGTCTGGGAAATGCTCATGCATAGGAATAGTGCCTTAGCTGACTTAAATTTGCCCCATACAATGGTACATTATCAACCCTTAGTGAAGCCTTTAAAAAGGCGGGGGGGGGGGGGACAGGTTGAAAAATGGGTTAAAGGAGGCAAATACAGCAGCTGCCTTTAGAGCTATAACTCAGGAATTTTCTCAATCATGAAATCTTGTGGAGAAATAATTTTCTTTCTCAAAATCCAGGTGACGACAATATTCCTTACTCCAGATCTGGCATTTTTTCATCATCACTGTCTTGTGAATCATCATCTGCTCCATCTACTTCTGGTAAATCTACATCTCATCACCACCCATGTTGTTCATCATCTCAGAGAAACAATCCGAATTAGACATGTCTTCATCTGAATTCTCTTCCCAATCTTTCCAATTACTGAAGTTCACACTAAGCCAATGAAGATTTGCCCTTTCTTTGGTTAACCTAGGCCATGGTTGGCCAGACTCTCCTTTTCATGAACAACATAAAATTGATCTGTCCATTCTTTTATGCTTGGAATCATTTAGAGCAACACAGTGAAAAAGATCAATTTCATTTAAATGCTTAACATTATCACTTCCTCCAAGACAACTGAAAGTCAGTTTGGATTTTTCAAAATTTACGTTAACATCTTTACTGTCTTCAAAACAAAATTCAATGAAGACCTAGTCCACTTTGCAGAAGCTGGATTGTGAGCAGGGCAGGGGGACAGGTGAACCGGTGGGCTGGCCTCTCTGGTGGTGGCTGCTCTGGTTGGCTCCTCTCTGATGGGGACTCCGGGGTTTTCTCCCCAATCGCAGCTTCTAGTAGCTCTCCATAGGCCACTTTGACAGCAGGCTCGGGCTAGATCCCCTGAATTCACCACTTGGAGAGAGCGGCTCCTCTCTCCTCTCACCAGAGAGAAGAGGAGAGAGTGTAAGAAAAGGGGCCATGAGGACCAAGAAAGACAGTGTGCATGCCTGCCGGCTGGCGCACTGCTATTCTTTATCAGTGAATTAAGCTGTTGACTAGGTGAGACCTCTCAGAATCTACTCATTTTACCTTGAAAATTTTTTAGTTGTCTCACACGGGAGCTTTTTGTGAAAATCAGTTTCAAAAGTATTTTTTGACTAAGATCTTCATCTTTGGAAACTCTCACTTTAAAAAATCGAATGATCTCATTTTACAAATGAGCCCAATGAGACTCAACTATCCCTCCCCCCCAAAAAAAGTCTAGGGTTTCTGTGTCACAACTAAGTTATCCCCTAAAATAACAAATATAATTTATTTTTAAAAATTGCCATTTAATATTTTGTAATTAGATAAAACTAGTCCGTCACAAACTATAAAACTTTGTGTTACTCTCTACACTGAGAAATACACTTATAAACAATTTCAAGAGAATAAAGAGAGTCTAGTTTATTTAAAGGTGGACAATATGCAATATAAAAACATTTAACCACTTTTCCACAAAAGAGAGTAAAAATCTCTCCTAACCTGTTTGATTCATGTTTTAGAAGTAATGTTATGTCAACTAATTAAAAAATGATATATAAAAACTTTACAAAATAGTATTTAAAAAAGAGAAGGATTAGTTTCAAAAATAAAACCCTTATGTAACACTTGTCAAGAAGTCACCTCACCTGAGTTACAACTAATTTCATGTTAGGATAACTATTCAAGTTCATTTAGAATTAAGATCAGGATGTGCTTTTTTGTTGTAAGGATTACTATAATCTTAAGCAAAAATACTATACATAATTAAGTAAAGGCTTGGAATTATAAAAAATAAGTTCCTTGATTTACAGCTATCTGAAAAACTAAATGTTTTTTCTCTTGTTAATTTTATTTTGTATTTTCCTTTTAAACTTTACAACTATTTCCTGTTAATGTCTTACACAATTATAATTTCTAATATAACAACCTAAGTTAAGATAATAAGGCCATCAAGGACAAACAAGATATAACACTGACTTTCAGTATCCATACAGACCCAATTTCATAATTTCATTATTTAGCTTATTACTAAAGACAAAAGTTAAGTCATACAATTGACGGAAGCTTAGCCTTCTTTCACTGCTCTTTTCAGCTTAACAACAACCTTGATTATATCGATAAACACATTTCTAAAGGTGATTTTTGCTCATCTTCCTGGCCAAGGGAAAATACTCACTAAGTAGTTTCTTATTGTTTAAATATATTATACCATGCTGGGATGTTTTCTAAATTTTAAAACTAACAATACTCCAGCTTATGGAGGCTCTTCTTTTCAACAACTTTACAAAAACAAAAAAAGGTAGATAGAACCCCACAAAATCATTTAAATCATGCTCTGTTTTAATTTTTATTTATAAATCATGTTGTCAAAGTTCTCACTCCTTCTCAGCAACACATGACTTCTACTAGAGTAGGCCCATCAGGCTTAGTCTGGTGGAGAAAGTTACAAACATGACAATGGAATAAACCAGTTTCCATAATAATATGGGGCAAAGATCATGCTTGTACTTTTCAGGAAACTGAAACTCATCCTTTCTGGGTACATGAATAATGTTTTTCAAACACATTATACCTGTACATTCAATTGGATTTAAGTATGCTGCATATGGTGGGAATTTACCTACATATTGGTCCCACAATGAACATGCTTGTGGTTTAAAAGTAGCCTTAGGGGAAAAGACATCATATGTGGGATTCAGGGCATTTAAACACACTGGCCCTGGACTTAAGATCATATGTCTGGGCAGTTAATAAAATGGGACTCCCCTCCAGTGTTTCCCATGGAGCACCCACCAATACCTTACTGCCCTAATTGTTCTGAAATAGTACTTGGTACTTTTCCTGAATGGATTGAATGTGCAAATGTCTTTCCAGTACACCATAAAGTTCCTGGTAATAATGGATATATTTTGGATTGGTCTCCCAGAATTGATAAGAAGCAGCTCTGTCAAAATTCCATGACTCCTGGAGGATTTGTTGGTAATGTCCTGACTTTCACTGGTGGTAGCAGGCAAAAAGATTTTTGGCATTTAATAGCTGCCTCAGACTTTATCAATTACAAATGGTCCCGTGCCTGATTTTATTGATAGGAGCTGTAAAGCAACCCCCTGCTATGGTCTGCAGACCTGTGTCCATCCTATTTATGTTTTAATTTTTGGAAAAGGAAAAAAGAAGAAAGATATCATGCAATGTGTAAAAGATGTAATGTGATGAAATGCATCCCTAGGTATAAAATAAGAAAGGAAGAACTTGTATTATACCAACACTCTTTTGTTTTACCTGCAGCTAATATTTCAGATCCATGGTATTCTGATGCTGGAGTTCAACTACTAAAACGGATGCCCAACTCCTAACCCTAACCCTAACCCTAGGTAATTAGACCCTGGTGTTCAGTAGGTTTTATTGTACCTCAGGTAGTTACTTTGATATCTATTTTGGTTTCTATTTTGACATCTGCTACAGCCTTGTCCCAAAACATTCAAAAGGCTCATTTTCTTTATTTCTCAAAATACTTCCAAAGCCTACATATTGGTCCCACAATAAACATGCTTCTGGTTTAAAAGCAGACCTGTGTTCATCCTATTTATCCTATTTACAGTCAGGTAAACATTGATTAGAAGATTGAGACTAAATTAAATGCTTTGGAAGCTACTGTCATAAGAAATGAGCTTGCTGCTCTCAAATTTAAGCAAACATTTTGATGCCATGTCAGCTACAAATTTGTTTGTGTTATACCAGTCAAATATAATGCTTTCCAATGGGATTGGTAAAAGGTTAGAAATCATTTAATTGGCATTTGGCACAGAATAATGATGGTCTATTGCTGTGGAGTTACTCCATAGCATCCAGTATACTCAGGAAAGCAGGAATGATCTCATGGTGCAACCATGTAAAATATGAAAGAGCCTCTTGGGAGGGATGGATATAGATGTAAGAACATATCTGTACTAGATAAGAATTCAGGCTGTAAATAAATAAAAAAAAAAAAAGGTGGCCTGGAGCAGGGGGTGGGGGGACCCAGTAGTTTATCACTAGACAATTAGATTCAGTTCCTCTCTCTCAGATCTTATACTTCCCTCACCCTGAAAATAAACAGATTTATTCATCAACATCAGTTTTTGCATATGTGATTGGCAAATATAAAGAGTGTTCATTATTTGTGAAGGCAGAGTGAAATGTACTTGCTCCTTGGAATACAATTTGGCTATATCTATCAGGTTTAAATACATACACCCTTAACCCAGAATATCAGTTTCACAGAAACATGCTGGTGGACATGGCCTCTCACCTTACTTGGCATTCCCTAAATATCTGAAGTCCAGCCTAGGCCATCCATGCAGAATTCAAAACTATGTCTGGCACATGGACTTCCAACATGGGCAGCCTTCAATTCCTCATTTTTCCTTCATAAGTGATCTCTTTCTTGTTGAAAATGACACTTTATCCCTAAATGGGCAAATAATCTTGCTTCCTGCTTTCTGAAAATAGATGAGGAGAGGTGAATTCTGCATTATTCTCACTCATTCACAAGAATTTGTGGTATCTCAATAAAATACTGAATTTCAAAATTTACAAGCAGAACACACAAGACTTCTGTTACAGTGTGCCATATGTGCAGTGCAGAAATTTTTAAAAATAACATTCTTAAATTTTTATGTAAAAGTAATGACACTACAAAAGGTTAACAAGGCAGAGACAATTGCATAAAACTCATTATAAGTTGCCAATATGAGTCTTCAGTAATTCTCATCAGCATCGACCTGTGTAGCTTCTAATCCAGAAACTGGTGAGGGTGACATGGACTTAAGAAAAACAAATATTTAGAGAGAAAAGAAAGATAGGGTGGGAAACTGAACTCTGATTAAGAACAGTGACACAGCACTGTCACTATGTTTATCATATAGGTTTTATCATAAAAAGGTTCTTTTGTGAGAAAGTTTTTGCTAGCAGACATGTTTGAAGGTCAAAGTGCTGAAGAAGCATTGTGGTTATCTTACTATGCCCAGAATTCTCTTGACTCTAGGAGTCAATGTTTCCATCTCAAGGCTAAAACTGATGTCTTGGGGACCTTTGCCCAGAGAGACCAAGTTGCCTTAGCAAATGGGAAATGTTAGCCCTGTACTTTTACACAGAGGAAATCTCAGCACAAGCATAACACAAACATGAGGTAATCAGACACCCTGATTCACATCTCTGCTCCCCACACTCATCATTTTCCTTTTATTTTCTGCTCTACAATTATCTTTATAGTATTTTGAAGTAAATAAAAGATACTTCATTAAGTATATAAAAATTGCAGTACCTCTATCTCCCTGATGAATTACAAAGAACAATGAAAATATCATAAGCCAAAAAAAGCACAAATAATATTCAAGTGTGACTATTTATATACCTTCCAGATATCTTTTTATCTATGCGATAGTATGACCTGAGCTCTACAATTTCCTTTAATTTTGCATGAGATGACTTAATACTTTAATATTTAACCTAAAGTTCCAAAATTACCATAGATAAATCTGTTTGATCAGTAGAGTGGAAAAGTGTTTTATGTATTCTTGGTTTATGTTTGAATTAAACTGTGTTCTGAGGTATGTGTTTTGTTTATTCACATAGCTCATGGAGAAATAAAAATTGGACTTATTTTATATTTTCCAGTATATATGTGTTTTATTCAATCTAGGAGTCATGGAGCATTTGTGAATCAAAAAATGTTTCACATAAAAATTTAAGGAAAGAGGGAAAAGAGAAGAATATTAAAAAATAAGGTATTTATGTGTTAGGAGGGGGGGAGAAAGTAACAATAAAGCTAAATGACCTTGAATAACCTTTGCAACACCTAATAAGTGAACATAGATTAAATATTTTCACTTTTTTATATATGCTTATAGTTTTACACATTGTTTGGAATCATACTATAGGAGAAAAAAAGAATCTCAGGAAAACAAAACTTTACAAGTGTCTTTTGAATCCTTTTGCAGGTACTCTTGGCAGAGTGGGGCTTAAACTTTTAATTTCTTACTGTTTAATCCCTTCTAGAATTGTCATTTAGAGATGGACTAGAGACTCCTTCTTATTTAATAAGTCTTTTTAGGAGATCTCATTTGATTATAGTCTGTAATTGACCTGCTAAAATAAGCACGTGGGATTTTATTTTCTGTGAGGCTGAGCTGCTCTGCCTTCCCATGCTGGGATGTAAAATTGCCAAAATGGCAATAAGTGCCTGCCCCAAATCCCAGAATAATGAGGTAAAAAACAGAGTCACTACAGCAGTTGGTGCTAATTTGTAAGTGTGCCAACAGTGCTGAAAGAATTTTACTTCATCATTCCCCAAGTCATTTAGTATGGGACACTTGCATCAATGTTCGTGTGTGTATCAAAGAGAAACTGTCACATCAGGTTCTGGACACTATTTTCCTGAATTATGCAAGACAGAAGAAATTTTGACATATTTGTGCCTTCATTTCACAATAGAATGAGCTTTGGTTGTACCAGGTGCCCACATATAGGTGAGGCCTTGCTGCCTAAACATCTATAGATGGGGATGGAAGTGTCATTCCTGTAGGCATGAGTAGTTTTGATGTTTCCCCAGTTAATGAGACATAGCCCCTTAATGTTTTGCTGGTATTGGAGAATCATATTTTATTGTTGGGGGGAAAAATTCTAAGCAGACAATTATGAACTTGGCTGGATGATTTTGTTAGCAATCTCAATGACCTACTTTTGTTGCAGAATTAAAATTGAATCTTTATCACTAGACTGAGGGTGTAGCTCAGTAATAGAGCAGTTGCAAAGCATGTGTTATGCCATGAGTATGAACCCCAGAAACAAAGCAAAACCAAAAATTTTTACATAAAGCAAAGTTTATTTACAGTAAAAAAATACACAATGAAAATCTCTTTGAAATAAGTGACCCCATAATTTGGGCATAATATGTAACTTTATTACATTGAGATAAACATTTTCAGGAAGGAAATATCTACATGTAGAGGTTCGGGTAAGTTAGTTCAGGATCACTAAAAATACATACTTATTTTATTGAGTATTTGGTATGGAGGCTTAATATTGTGGTGGGTGAGATTTATAGCATTGTCCTTATTGACAAAATGAGTGGCTCCATTGGTTCCTCTTTGTCCCCAGGAACTGACACCTAGCCCCTCAGGTTATGCTGGCCATGGGGTTACCTTGTGTTGCTGAATGAACTGGGATCAATCCAGGAAATCATGAACTTAAATGTCTGCTTGTTTACAATTCAGCAATTTATAAAAGTAACAACTGGCATACAACATGTAGCTATGGAAATCAGTCTCCACTTTCTTCCTGGTTGGATATGTTGGCATTACAATGAGGTAGATTTCATTTTCTAGTAACTGGTACATTCTCTTCAAATTATGTGATATAGGCCAGTCACAGTTGTGGGTCACTAATAACATCTCAAATTATGGGATAAAGTTCTCAGGGGAAATCATGTTTTCAGATAGTAAAGGGTTAAGGTCTTTCTTGCATTCTCAGGCTCCCAAGTTGCTAACAATGCAACAAAATAAAACATGAAAGTTTTATCTCAGCACAAGTACACCAATACCATGATGATCAATGTTATAACAAAGATTGTGATGGTGTCTAATATGAAGGAACTTTTATAAACAGTATATGAGGCATGAAAATGCTGGAGAAAGCAGTGACTCACACCCTAGGTGGGAGGAGGTGAGATAGTGTGACATTTCAATTACTATACTCAGAACACTCTGCAATTTAAAACTCATGAACTGTGGTTTCTGGAATTGTCTATAGTTAATTTACAAAAAAAAAAAAAAAAAAAAAAAGTGAAGAGAGAAACAACTTGGGAGTGGAAGTGCTGTCTTATATACAAGAGAACATCCAAAATTAGCTGATATCTCTACAGAATCCATGGACATTGGAAGGCAGTGGAAGGACATGATTAAACTTTTTAAACAAAATCTATCAACCAATAATTTTATACCTGGAAAAATCTGCTTCATATTTCTATGTTGAGAAGTTTAGTGTAAGTTAAAAAAAAAAAAAACTCCTTAAGAAATGCTAATAGAGCCATCAAGCTTAAATAAAACGATTAAACAGAGTATCTTAACCCATATATGGCTAGGCAGGTAAATATACAGTCTAATCTTACAGATAAGTACAAAACAATTCTTATAATGTTGAATGCACAGTAAACGTCCATTTTCTATTGCTATAAGAAAATACCCAAGAGTGCTTACTTTATAATTTTAAAAAGTAACTAAGAATTTTGGAGGCTGAAAGTCCAAAATCAATAGGTGCCATCAGTCTGATGTGACTACAAACTTTCCTACATATTATATCATAGTGTATAGAATCGTGTTGCTAACATGGAAAGGAGAAAAAAAGCATATGGAAAGACATAAAACCAGAGGTCAGAGAGGGGCAAATATATAGTAGGCTACCTATAGCTATTGGTAATGCATTATGCATTCAAAGAAAGCATTCTCAATTTTCTCCTGATCAAATAAAAAATATTTGAGGTGACAGACATGCTAAAAACACTGCTTTCATTGTATAATACAAACATGCATATGTAATTACATACATGTGGACATACTCAATTTGGAAGATCAGATCCAAGAGAAACTTAAAGGCACTACCTTAACATGACATCCAATTTAATTTAGTGATAATATGGAATCAAGAAAAAAAGGTGAAATTGATAGGCATACAAGAGAAGAAAATACACTTACAAATCAGGGAAACATCAACATCTGAAGCCAACTAGCTGGTAACGGTCAAGGTAGATTTTCAGAGCCCTAACTGGGAAATGCCAGCCACATCATCCTCTCGATGGTCATAACTTTAAAATCTTCCCAGTAAGGATACTTAAAAAGTTAGAACTCAGAAAACTATTCTAAAAACCTGTGTAATCTAGTGATCCACTCAAGTACACTTCAAAACATTATCAAAATGTTTCATCAAGGAAGTGCAAAGGTCATGGCAGGCACATGGACTGCAAAAATCTTTCATGTTTTCTTTTCTCTATTTTTATTTTTTCTTGGAAACTATGGTTTTTAAAAAATTTTTAAAATAAGATGTTCATTAACTAAATAGAATGGGATACTTTTGAAACCGATAATGATAAAGATGTTTTTTGCTTTTTCTTCACTCCTGGGAAAATGCCTCTAATAAATCAAGGCAATATACTGCAGATGTTCCTTCAAACTAAACATCTTATTATGGTTTCTGGAAGTTATACTAACTCTCTCTGAAATCACACACTCATCATATTTAGAATACATCTGTTTTGGTTCTTTATTTGTTCTAATTAGTTACACATGGTAGCAGAATCTGTTTCAATTCATTGTACACAAATAGAGCACAAATTTTCATTTCTTTGTTACATGATGTAGAGTCAAACCACATATGCAGTCATACATATACCTAGGGTAATGATGATCATCTCATTCCACCATCGTTCCTGCCTACATACCCCTCCCCATTTCTCCCTCCCTTTTACCCAAAGTTCTCTCATTCTCACCAGCCCACCCTCAATACAGACCAGCATCCACTTATCACAGAGAACATTTGAGATTTGGTTTAATGGGATTGGCTTCTTTAATGCTTGGCTTCTTACATGTAAATTATTTTTTAAAGTTTCCTGTGCAGGATGACAAGGGGTAGAGATTAACAAAAAAAGGTAGAACCATATCCTTTGGAGAGAAGCATAGCTGTGACAATTATGTAGCTGAAAATAATAATCAAGAACCACAACAATTATTTCTGTTTCAAAGATTCTCAATATTTTTTTGCATTACTTTTATTTCTCAATCAATTTAAATTTAATTAATATTCCTGAGGGTTTTATTGACCAAAGGATTAACACATGGAGAAAATATAGGATAAATTTTATTTATTTTACATTTCAAACAAGACTCATACAGACTAGTGGATTATTTGAATAAGAATTTTGTTTTTGTGTTGTAGCATGTGTTCCTGTGCTTGTAAGACCTGAAAGTAACAACAACAATAATAATCCAGACCTATTAGAATTAAATTGTATAGAAGCTTTGTGAGATCATGCCATGCCATGTATATTATACTCTAAAAACATAATAAGCATTACAAATTATAAGTAGAATAAAAAAGATATCTAAATATAAAAAAATCCAGTGAAACAAATTATGTAGAAGTTTCAATTATTCTATGCATATCTATCTCTTGTGTTACAACCATTATTTTACATGTTATTGGTAAGAGTTCCTTCCCGTCTGCCTAAGACCAAACAGGTAGTCTCATATTGGGCTCTCTTTCTAAAGTCAATCCAGTCAATCTTCTGAGTTTATTCTTATAGACTTCATGAAGAATTGCATGCTTTATTCAGTATTTTTGGTTACCAGACATTCCAATTGCCAAAATGGGCTAGTGCAATACAGAGTACATGGATACCAGTGAAAGCATCAGTGACCCTCCTTTCCACAGAATATGAATTGGTGACTCCTAGTTTCTGGGGAATTCATGATCCCTCTTATTAGGATGATGTGTGACTCTCCAGACATGCAGTGGCCTCTATATCCTTCATTTTTCCATAATGACAAGCAGTAGAAATGCATAACAATCTGACTTATACAACTTGTATTCCCCAAATAAGTGAGTTTAAGTTTTCTAGAAAATTGGTGGAGATGTTATGTCACAATTTAATATGTTTTACTGTTATATAGAATCTTTGGTAAAATGGAATGCCAAGACAGTAACATGATTCAATACATGACATGGATTAGCAAGCTAACACTCACTTTTATTTAATAACAAATTCCACAATAACATGGTTAACTAAAAATTTATAAATACCAGGGTATGATGGCAGATGCCTATTACTGCAATGATCAAGGAGGCTTCAGGAAAGATAGTCGAGGTTTCAAGAGCAGCCTCAGCAACTTACCAAGGCCCTAAGGAAATGTGCCTCAAAAAAAAAAAAAAAAAAAAAAAAAAAGGTTAAAAATGATTGGAATAGGTCTTCCTCTGATTTAATAGAGCATAAAAAATAGATTTACTCCAATTTCCAGAAATGAAGACACTTAATCATCTTTAATTTATGATTAATTTATTCTCAATCAGAAATGAAATATCCACAGTACAGTATGAAAACTATGAGGATTTAATTATTTCTACCACATTAGCTAATGCTATATAAATTTTAAACAAAACTTAAATGCAATTTCCCACTTTCTATACTTAAATGCCTTCTCTTACAAATTCGAAAGTCAATCAAAATATAAGGACTTGATAAGACTTTACTTTTAATATTTTTCAAGGTTTTGTATTTGTGGTAAATATTTTGGTGTTATCTATATATAGGCATATATTCTGGGAAAAATGTCTTCGAAATTTAATACACAATGAGGTTTTAGATGAAGAAAGTTTCAATTTGAATATAGGCTTATTTTTTTAATGTTTTTTAGAGTTTCTATGCACTATGAATTCCCTTGTGTTTGGTAAAGTTTTGGAAATGGAGAATAATCTGTTTCATTCTTTCCACTTGTACCAACTCTCACCAGTATGAATTCTCAGGGGCTAAGTAAGATGTGAACAACTGCTGGAGATTTTTCTCTTTATTATTTTTATTTATTTTTAATTAGTAAAGGTAAATTTTCTCTGCTGATTCTTCTGATATGGTATACAGTTGAATCATCCAAAATGTATTTAAACAATATTCTCATTTATAGAGCTTATCTCCCCTACAAATTCTCTGATATTTAATGAGCAATCTTTGAACTTTTGCTACATGTGTAGTGCTTCTCTGCAGTATGAAATTTCAGGAGTTTGATGTTTGAACAACTTCTAAAAGCTTTGCCATGTTCTTTAAATTTTTAGGGCTTTTCTCCAGTATGAATTCTCCAGAGATTAATAAAAACTGAATTTTTTTTTTTTGCATTACACTCCTTATGACACATATATAGCACAATTTTTGTATCTCTATACAAAGTATGTTCTCGCCAATTTATGCCAACATACATGTTCTTTTAACTGGCATTACAATTCTTAATAAAATATATACCAAAATTTTTCATATCTCCATTTGTATAAAAGGTATGTTGACATCCAATTCAAGTCTTAATACATGTACTTTGTATAATGATGACAATTACATTCCACCATCCTTGCTAATCCCTTCGACCGCTCTTCCCTATCTAGAATTAATCTAATCCTCCCTGCTCTCCCTCACTATTGCACTATGAGCTGCCCCCCTTATATCAGAGAAAACATTCAGCATTTGCTTTTTCTGGGGGCAGGGGAACTGGCTGACCTCACTAACATTACCTTCTCCAACGCGATCCATTTACCTGAAAATGCCATGATTTTTTTAATGCTGAGTAATATTCCATTGTGTATCAATGCCACATCTTTTTATCCATTCATCCACTGAAGGACATCTAGGTTGACTCCACAGTTTAGCTACTGTGAATTGTGCTGCTATAAACATTGAAGTGGCTGTGTCCCTTTAGTATGCTATTTTTAACTCCTTTGGGTATAGTCCAAGAAGAGGAATAGCTACATCGAATGGTGGTTCCATTCCCAAATTTCCAAGGAATCTCCATAGGGATTTCCAAATTGGCTGCACCAATTTGCAGTCCCACCAGCAGTGTATGAGTGTACCTTTTTCTCTAAATTCTCACCAACACTTGTTGTTTGTTTTCATGATAGGTGCAATTCTGACTGGAGTGAGATGATACCTTAGAATAGTTTTGATTTGCAATTGCTAGAGATGATGAGCATATTTTCATAATTTTGTTGTTTGAATCCATCCTATTTATTGATACTTGGTTTTCATTCTTGTGCTTTAGGAGTCTCATTAAGGAAGTTGGGGCCTAATCCCATGTGATGAAGATTAGGATCTACTTTTATTCTATTAGATGCAGAGTCTCTGGTTTAATTCCTAGGTCCTTGATCCATTTTGAGTTAAGTTCTGTGCATAGTGAGAGACAGGGGTTCAGTTTCATTTTGTTGCATATGGATTTCCAGTTTTCCCAACACCATTTTTTAAAGATGCTATCTTTTCTACAGTGCATTTTTTTTGGCACCTTTGTCTAATATAAGATAATTATAATTTTGTGAGTTAGTCTCTGTGTCCTCTATTCTGTACCATTGCTCTACTGGCCTGTTTTGGTGCCAGTACTATGCTATTTGTTACTATTGCTCAGTAGTATAATTTAAGATCTGGTATAGCAATACCACCTGCTTCACTCTTCTTGCTTAGGATTGCTTTAGCTATTCTGGGTCTCTTATTTTTCCAGATGAATTTCAGGATTACATTTTCTATTTCTATGAGGAATGCCATTGGGATTTTGATCAGAATTGTATTGAACCTGTATAGTGCTTTTGGTAGAAAGGTCATTTTGATAATATTAATTCTGCCTATCCATGAGCAAGATAGATCTTTCCATCTAAGGTCTTCTTCTCTTTCTCTCTTTAGGGTTCTGTAGTTTCCATTGTATAGATGTTTCACCTCTTTTGTTGATTCCCAAGTATCTTATTTTATTGGAGGCTATTGTCAATGGGGTAGTTTTCCTCATGTCCTTCTCAGAGGATTTGTTTCTGATATACAGGAATGCCTTTGATTTATGGGTGTTGATTTTATATCCTGCTATTTTTCTGAATTCATTTACTAGTTCTAGAAGTTTTCTGGTGGAGTTCTTTGGGTCTTCAAGGTATAAAATCATATCATTAGCAAATAGTGCTAGTTTAAGTACTTGTTGTTTTTTAGTTATTCCTTTAATTTCTTTCGTCTAATTGCTCTGGTCAGTGTTTCAAGAACTATGTTGAATAGAAGTGGTGAGAGAGGGCATCCCTGTCTTGTTCCAGATTTTAGAGGGAATGCCTTCAATTTTTCTCCATTTAGAATGATGTTGGCCTGAGGCTTAGTGTAGATAGCCTTTACAAATGTGTTTGAACCTAAAGGGGTGTTGTATTTTGTCAAAAAATTTTTTCTACATCTATAGAGATGATAATATGATTCTTATCTTTAAATCTGTTGATGTGATGAATTACATTTGTTAATTCCCATACGTTGAATTAACCTTGCCTCCCTGGAATGAATCCCACTTGATCATAGTGCACAATCTTTTTGATATGTTTTTGTATTCGACTTGACAGAATTTTATTGAGGATTTTTGGATGTATGCTCATTAGAGATATTAAAAGACTGATCTTTTGTTAATAGTTCATCCACATTGTTTTCATTCATAGATCATCTGTCCAGATAAACTCTCCTATGGTCAGTAAGCAAGAACCTTTCATTTAAAATGTTGCCATTTCAAACAATCTTTAAACGTATTTAGTCTCTCTAGTATGAATTCTCTGGTGTTGAACAAGGCCTGATTTTTGATTAAAAGCTTTGTCACATTCTTTACATATGTAGGGCTTCTCTCCAGTATGAATCCTCTGGTGTTTGATAAAGCTTGAACGATGCCTAAAGGATTTACCACATTCTTTACATTTGTAAGGATTATGTCCAGTATGAATTCTGTGGTGCTCCACAAGCACTGACCTTTCACTGAAAGATTTGTCACATTCTTTACATTTGTATGGCTTCTCTCCAGTATGAATTCTCTGGTGTCGAACAAGGTTTGATTTCTGATGAAATGTTTTGCCACATTGTTCACATTTGTAGGGCATCTCTCCAGTATGCATTCTCTGGTGTTTGATAATGCTTGAATGATGCCTAAAAGATTTGCCACATTCTCTACATTTGTAGGGTTTCTCTCCAGTATGAATTCTCTGATGTTTGATAATGCTTGAATGATGCCTAAAAGTTTTGCCACATTCTTTACATTTGTAGGGCTTCTCCCCAGTGTGGATTCTCTGGTGATTAGTAAATGCTGAAATATGCTTAAAAGCTTTGCCACATTCTTTACATTTGTAGGGCTTCTCTGCAGTATGAATTCTGTGGTGTCTAGTAAGTGCTGATCTTTGGGAAAAAGCCATGCCACATTCTTTACATTTGTAGGGCTTCTCTCCAGTGTGGATTCTCTGGTGATTAGTAAATGCTGAATTTTGCTTAAAAGCTTTGCCACATTCTTTACATTTGTAGGGCTTCTCTCCGGTATGAATTTTCTGGTGTTGGAAAATGCATGAATATTGCCTAAAAGCCTTGCCACAGTCTTTACATTTGTAGGGATTTTCTCCAGTATGAATTCTACGGTGATCATTAAGTAGTGATTTTTGACTAAAAACTTTGGCACATTCTTCACATTTGTACGGTTTCTCGCCATTATGAATTCTCTGGTGTTGGACCAGATTTGATTTCTGACTAAAACATTTGCCACATTGTTCACATTTGTAGGGCTTCTTTCCACTATGACTTCTCAGGTGTTTGATAATGCTGGAATGACGCCTAAAAGCTTTGCCACATTCTTTACATTTGTAGGGATTCTCTCCAGTATGAATTCTATGGTGTTCAACAAGCACTGATCTATAATTAAAACCTTTGCCACATTCTTTACATTTATATGGTTTCTCTCCAGTATGGATTATATGGTGTTGAACAAGATTATATTTTTGATTAAATGATTTGCCACATTGTTCACATTTGTAAGGCTTCTCCCCAGTATGAATTCTCAGGTGTTTGAAAATGCTTGAATAGTGCCTGAAAGTTTTGCCACATTCTTTACATGTGTAGGGCTTCTCTCCAGTATGAACTCTCAGGTGATATGTAAGTATTGATCTTTGAATAAAACATTTGCCACATTCTTTACATTTGTAGGGCTTCTCTCCAGTATGAACTTTCTGGTGTTTATTAAGATCTGATTTTCGATTAAAACCTTTGCTACATTCTTTACATTTGTAGGGCTTCTTTTCAGTATGAATTTTCTGGTGTTTAGTAAGGTCTGATTTTCGATTAAAAGCATTGTTACATTCTTTACATTTGTAGGGCTTCCCTCCAGTATGTTTTCTGTGATGTTCAGTTAGCAGTAATCTTTCATTAAAAACTTTGTCAATTTCTTTACATTTGTATGGTTTCTCTCCAGTATGAATTTTCTGGTGTTGAATAACAAGAGATCTTCGATTAAAAGCTTTGCCACATACTTCACATTTGTAAGTCTTCTCTCCAGAATGATCCCTTTGGTTTGGAGTAAGGCTTGAATTTTGTTGTAAGGCTTTGGAACTTTCTTTACATTTCTCAGAGCTCTCATTAACATCAATTTTCTGGGATACAACAACTGAGCTTTGATTAAAAGCTTGGCCACATTCTTTACATTTGCAGAATTTGTCACTGTTATGACATCTCAAGGATTGAGAAATGGTTGAGAAATTGTTAAACTTGAGACTTGCTTTACAATTACAGGGCTTCTCTTGGGCATGGATGCTCTGATGCTTGACAGGGAGTGATTTCTGATTAAAAGTTTTGTCATATTCGTTAAACATGCAGGGTTTATCACTGCTGTAGTATATGTGGTATTTACTAAGGGTTGAGCAACCAGATACTTTAATACAACTTTTAAAGTTTTGGGGTTCTTTCCCAGTACAAATTTTCTTGTATTGAATGAGGACTGCAAGTGGATTAAGAGCTGTTTCATATGTCTTGCATTTGTAAGATTTGTCTTGCTTATGAATATTTGAATCGGTAACAAGTTTTAAGCACTGAAGAGAAAAACTACCACACTTTTTATCTTTGCAAAACATCTTTGGAAAATGAGTATACAGATGTTTTCTGGCATTGTGACCAATAATAAACTTTCTATGAGGCTCTTCATATTCATAATTTTTATCAGTAATATACATATGCTGGTAATAACTTGGGGTAGAGACCTGGCTAAAGATTTTATTTGTTTCAATACATATGTAGAAAGTTTTCCAGAAATCTGTATCTGAATTTTCATTAAACAATAGTGGGTAAGTAGGGACAATCCCACAAGTGTTAAAATTGTATGCTTCAGCACATGAAGGAATTATCTGTTTATTGTTGACTAATGGACACTTTGTAAAGAAACTCTCAAAATAATCACATTTAGAAGATAGTCCTTTAGTTTTAAATCTCTTGTCTATAGAAATGTTCCAAAGGAAGTTTAAATCAAAGCTACATTTGAAATTGGTCAAGTTAAAAATTGAAGCATGGACCAGATCTCTTCTCAGATTTTCCATATTTTCTTTCAGAGAAAATATATGCTTCCAAAATTGCTGTGGATTTATTCTTAACAACATACAGAGTTCTTGAAAAGTAGCAAGCATAAATGGAAGTATTTCCTGAGATATTAATTGTTCTTGATATCTGTTACCAGTAAAATTTTCATTATGAACACTCACTGATAATTGGTTTTCTCCCTTATAATATGATTTTTGAACTTCACTCTCACTTATAATTTCCCATAATTTTCTTGTTGGTAAATAGTCAAGGTCGCAATTCCCATATCTTCCCTTTATTACTTTTTGTAATAAATATGTTATGCCCTGCTCTGGTGAAAATTCTTCAGTATGATGAGAAGTCATGGCTGAAATAAATATAAATAAAATTGGTATTACTTAATAGACTGAGGTGAATATATTTTGCAAATGTACCATATGAAATTATAGCACTGTTGGGACATCAGCAGGAGAACAGTTTAATAAATACGATGCCATCATTACTCTAGAAATACTTAAACTAAGTAAAAGTGTACAGACAAAATTACATTGTGAGAACTACCAAAACCATATTAGAGTACATGTTCTTGCTAACATCCCACATGGGTGTTTCTGTTGGAGGGATGGGTGGGCTGAGAAATAAAACCTATGAAAGTAAAACCATGATATACACACAAAAGAGAACAAATGTTTTACAAAGTTGGTGCAATGATGGGTTAAGCCAACCATAAGGGGGGTGGCACCCAACAAAGATAGAGCCAGCACTTGCTGTATTTATAGCAGTATAGATGAAAGGGAATTCATAGATATTAAAATTTCAGTGTGGGAGGATTCTTTCTCTGTACTTTCTTCTTCACACAATAATAGGATATGGGTGAGGGTAGGCAGCTTGTTTCACTCTTAATGGGTTATGCCCATCACTGATGCTGTTCTGAACTATAATGGAGCTATGTAGGAAGCCACATAAGCCACACATTCTCAAAACAGCAGGATTTCTGCTGGGATTTCCAGACACAAGACTTTCCTACCTAATGGCTTCAATGTTGTTTTAGTTCCCACACAGCTCACAGGTGGTTTTCTGCGTATCCCCCTTATTTATTTTTTAAATGCAAATGATGGGCAGTTATTTAAGGATCCTGGATCATTGTTCTGAGGGCCTAACAACCTATTATTGTGATACAAAAAAGAACTAGTAGCAAACATATCATTCCAATAATACACGATGCATAATATGTTGAAACATATTTCAAGGTTTAAAGCATAAGGAGATTGAATACAGTCTCACAGGCCATAGCAGAAAACCTATTTGCAATTCTAGCCTACAAAGTCAGGCAGAGGGCCATTTATATAATGTAGAAAATCTCAGGCTGCAATTAAACACCAGAGATCTTTTAAAATACCAACTCCACTGGAAGTTAAAACATTACCAATAAAACTGCCAGGAGTCATGGCATCCTTACAGGGATGTCCTTTGCCAATTCTTGGAGACCAATCCAAAAATATAATCACTATTTCTACAAACTTTATGTTGTACTGGCATGACATTTGCACATTTCATTCATTTAGGAAAGGTACAAAATTCTATTGCAGAACAATTGGAGCAGTAAGGTATTGGTAAATGTTCCATGGAAATGACTGGCTTGTTATGAGAACGTACTATTTTAATAACTGTCCTGACATATAATCTTAAGTCCCATGGGCCAGCATGATTGGCTGGTCTAGGTCCTCCATATACTCTTTCCCTCAAAAGATAGTTTTAAACAGCCAGCATGTTTATCATAGAACCCACATATAGGTAACTGCTCACTGTAGCCAATATAATGAAATCCAGTTACATGGATGGGTATAATGTGAATATCTGTAAAACATCCCATCATATCAGTATCATTAGTAAATATTGGGATGGATTCTCCAGTCCACACCACCATGTGTACTATAGATGGATATGGAAAATAGGTCCAATGAGTTTCTACATGGACCCTACATCCCTTGACAGTTCAATAGAGTTATCATGACCACAAACATTGTGGCTGGAGATTTAATATCTCCTTTTTGTTGAACCATCTGCTCAGTCTTTTGGATAAGATTCTTCAGTTGCTTACACACTGGCAGTTTGAGTGTTTGCATGGCAGGGCCATCCATGCTCATGCTTTTCCTCCATATTACCTTCCTATTCCTGCTGGGGTGGGGATTGACATCTCCGGTTTAAATTTTAGTCATTTGAATGTTGGCTCTAGGTCCATGTTTGATGGCACGTTTCAGTACCCAAATAGGACAAAATGAACCTTCTGGGAAGACACAAGCATGATTTCCACCCCTTATTATCACTGAATCTGGTCCTTTGCACTATCCTGTTTGTAAATTGTTCCACCAAACTAGGACCAACAGACCTGTTACAGTGGAAGACTTGTCTCAGCAGCACTATGGTCTTCAGAATCAGAATTTTTAAAAATTTAGAACCAAAAAAATCATGATTAAGGTTATTTAGTGGGGTCTTACCCTCCCCTTTTTTGTGTAATTGTAGTTTAATAAATAAGTGAGCCCACTCTACAATGGCTTGATCTTGAGGATTATAAAGAATGCCTGTTTTATAATTAACATGAAATTTGTGACAAAACTTGAAAGAAGAACTAGTTCTTTCTGAAGCATTATCAGTTTTAATCTGTGAATGACAGTGTAATGCTGCAAAAGCCCATAGGCAATGAGAAATAATATGTTGAATAGTCTATTTTTCACAGGCAGAGGCAAAGATAAATTAAGAACAAGTATTCACAATAATATGAACATAATAATTTTTGCCAAAATGAAGCATGTGAGTTACATACATTTGACATAGCTGATTTGGCAATAAACCATTGGTGAAGACGGAATATGTATAACACATTATGAATACTGGCAAACAATTTGATAAGCAACTACAAGAATTCTGATGATGAAAAATGTGTGAGGCTTCTACAAAATCAAATAAAGATATTTGATGACAAACAGCAATAAGTTTTTCAATATTATCATTAACTGATGCCAAAGGATCTGGAAGCTTCTATAGAATACGCTCTGATATGGCCAATGAAATGAAGATTTTTGATGCATTTGAATTGTCTTTTGTAAAGTATGGAACAAATGAAATGATGCTTTGGGTGGTATATCTACAATAGTAGCTGTTTCAAAATGTTTAGGAACTCCCACAATATATACACTATCACTATGAAACACTAACTAGCTCATTAGTAAAATGAAGTAAAGCATATGAGGGTTTGAAGTTCTGCAAACTGTTGAGTAGTTTATGTTGTCTGTATTATCTCAGTATGAGCACGGCTACAGAAATCTGCTTTTCCTGAATTTGATCAATCAGTAAAAACTGCCATTGCTGTGGCTACTGGATGAGCACATACAATTTCTTCAAAAAATAAATGAAGTTACAAGACCAAGCTGAACAACATTATATGAGAATGATGACTTCCTACTTGACTAGGAAAATAAGCAAAAGCTATTTTCAAAATATTGGAAGATTGCCAGAGCCAACTATGCTATTGGATAGAAAAGGAGGTTACAATAATAGAAGGCTCTGATCCAACCAAATGTAAGACTCATGTTCTACCTTAATGAGTAATTGAAAATCACAAAACCATGTAATGCAGTCAAGGACTTTGAGGAGAGTGAGATAGCCAGATCTGGCTAAAATCCAATTTTCTTCCCCTGTCTTAGTAGGTAATTACCTTTGTGCCCTTCTTGCACACACACTTATCTGAGTATTAGTTTGTAAATCATAATTTAATTGTTGCTCCAAATCACAAATGATCCTGCCCAGTCAACAATTCTAAAGTGATATATACTCCATGCATTCTGTTTATCTCTGCCTGCTCAGAATAAAATTCCATCCAATTAGATTTCCACAACAAATATTCACATCTTGAAAGAAAAGTTTTCACCAGGGCAACCCAATCAGTAGAGGACAGGGCCTCAGTACACACTGATTCTACCAAGCTTTGAACAAAAGGTGAGCTTAAGCCATGCATGAAGCAAGCGGATTTTAACCCTTTTAATGTTTTAAAAAGAACAGAAATATGAATTCTTATATTTTGGTTTGGATTATGTGGATCTAACTGTCCAAAAATAGGGTATAATTCGAATCCCATTAAATTTCCCCCACTGCTTTGGATGCTCTAAGGCCCTGTTAAAACAAGAAACATTATGCTAAGTGAAATAAGCCAATCCCAAAGAACCAAAGGCCAAATATTTTCTCTAGAATACAAATGCTACTTAATTCACATTAAGGGGGTAGCTAGGGAAAAACAGAGGTACTTTAGATTAGATGGAGGAGAGTGAAGAAAGAGGAGAGGGTAAAGATGTAGAAAGCATAGTAGAATGAATCAGTTTTATCCTAGGTGAATATATGACTACATGACTGCTGTATTTCTACATCAGGTACAAACAGAAGAAAGAGAAGTTACACTCTATTTATGTATGATGTGTCAAAATGTGTTTTACTCTCATATAAAACTAATTAGAAGAAAATTTAAGTTTAAAAAAGAACAAATAAATAAAACTAGGTTTTAGATGTAAAAAAGTATTCTTCAAGTAAAGAAAATTAAATATTAATACTTATTTAGAAATCCCGAAGAAAGTTATCCTCACCCAGGAAGACCAGGTTTCTATAGTTCTCTAACATCACATCTCTGTATAAATTCTTCTGAGCAGGTTCCAGGCATTCCCATTCCTCTTCAGAGAAATCAATGGTCACATCCCTGAATGTCACTAGTTCCTGAAATAAGATAAACAATAAATAAGGAGACTAATTAATAAATAAGGAAAGTAAAGAACACACTGACCATATGATTATTCATAGTTTTTGTTAATTGACCTATTCAGTTTTATTTCTATTTTATCAACTAGTGCATTACTTTTGGCCTTATGAAAATCTCCACAAATCTACAATCCTAAACAACAAGCCCAGTGAAAACATTCAAGGCCAATTCATACACAAAGCACTTTCTTTAGATATTTTTTGTAAAGTCCAATAAACTAGCCAATGAAGGTTCAGAAAGGATTACAATAGACTATATCTATAAAAAAAATACGAGTTTTTAAAAATCAGTAAGCAAAAACAAAATGCCATTAGGTATTAGTTATTTACATGTATATTTACCTACCAAAGTGGAAACTATCCTGTCTACACACCCTGGGCTGTGCCTAAATTTTTCATATTATTTGCCTTGATCACAAATAGTACCTTCCCTTTTAAGAATTTATTGGCTTTTTAATAAATTGCAATGGCTAAAGCCAAAATTAAAAACATATTAGTTATCAGTAAATTCACTGTCTCTCTCTCTTTTTTTAATTTTTTTACAAAGTGTTAGCCTTTCAGAAAAACATAAGAACATAGGGTAAAATTATTTCCTAGGGTACTTTTCATCCAATTAAGCTGAAAATAGTCACTTCAAATTTTAATGCAGTAACAATCATACTGAAAAACAATGCCTAGGACTTTCATTGATAAATACCATTTTCAGTGCAAAAGATTTGCAGATGTCTTTGTATTTCTTTCAAATTTTTAAAAAATGTCATTTCAGAACCAACACATAAGGTACAAAATATTTTTTATAGAACCTCATTTCCATGATCAACTTCATTCTTGTTTTCTGAAACACTTAAAATATTATCTGACTATTCTTTTAGTTTAGAATTATAGTTTTAGTTTAGCTTACACACTGAAAATATGAGAAGGGTCTAAACATATCGACAATTGGTGCACAAATAGAAGGCAGTATATTAAGTCATTCTTTCACACTATAAATAGAACTAAGGTTAGTAAACACCAAATTTTATGTAGAGAAGTAACCTTCTTTCTGAAAGATGACAGATATCAAACTAGTTTTACAAAAGTTTAATGAGAGGCATAGCACATGTATTGTAAGCTTGATTTTTCCTACAAAAATGTTTTGGGGGCTGGGGATGTGGCTCAAGTGGTAGAGTGCTCGCCTGGCATGCATGTGGCCTGAGTTCAATCCTCAGCACCACATACAAACAAAGGTGTTGTGTCCGCCGAAAACTAAAACAAATAATAAATAAATAAATATTTAAAAATTCTCTCTCTCTCTCTCTTAAAAAAAAAACATTTTGGCAGCATTTTGGGGAAAATATAAATTTACTGAAAATATAACATCATATTTCTAAAGGGGGCAAGAATACTGATTATTTTCTCCTTGGAAGTGAAATACTTGTCATACAATGTATGACAGTCACTTTGTAGGGTTCAGTACATTTTAAAAATACTGATTAATCTGCAGGGAATTCCACATAGGCATATTTAACAAAATTTTCTCCATCTGGTAAGGTTTTCGTATAGGTGACTCCTACCATTTCAATCATTTATTTTTTTTCCTTTTTGCTTCTTTATTTTTTACTTCCTCTTCTATTCATCCTTCTCTCTTCCCATACTTGCATTTGCTACTCCCTTTTCTCTCAAAGAAGAATCAGTTATCTGATAGTCCTCAAGGAGTTTTTCCCCCCTATTTGTTTTGCAGTTTTCTTTACCACTGTTTTGATACCAATGTTGTCAATATTATAGGCAGTTATACCAACATTGATGACAGACTCCATTGCATGGTGTGTAACCTCTCCTGCATTGTGCTCATATTTGTATCTGACAGTTTGTTTCAATAACAATGATATAAGAAACTTTTAGGTAGAACTAAGGGGAACATTCATTGATGAATGTGAGTTTAAAATATATTATGGGATTTATAAATGTTATAAAATAACAAGCATCAATGACAATCCTTTTTGACCATTTCAAATTTACACATATTGATTCATAACAACCAATATAATCTGATAGCAATAATCTGATAGCAATAATAGTATTTATATTTTATGACATTTTCTGAAATATACACTAAATGGTACAACCTGATATTTACCAAAATTTATTTGTCCTGTAATTCGGGAGGGGGGGGTAAACATTGAGTTCAAAATAAATCGAAACAATTTTCAGAGCAAGAGCTATTATAAATAAGAAGAGTCATAGACACATGTTAAGAAGACATAATCAAGTCAAGGAAATGATATTTATTTTATGGGCACATACATAAAATTTTCACTTTGTATACATAAAAATGGATTTTCATGTAAAACAGCAAATTTGGTTTTTAAAAAAGTTATAAATCTATGGGGATTGAGCCTTTTTTAAAAGACACCATAGAGATAACCACATTTAAACATAAAAAATAAACAAGAATTATATTTGTGAGTCTTGAACATTCTTCAATTTCCCTTATTATTTATAATTTGCTTTGATATCTATTTCATAATTTTCAGACATTTCAATCATATGATTGTTGTTTCCTTAACTGAAAATGCATGGAACTTTTGTGGTTTGTGTCTGGGAACTGGAAGCAAAATAAAAAGAAAGCCTACAGGTTGTGGTCGGCGTCATGACCGCCAATAATAAAGCAAACACCTCTGGTAAACAACAGGCAGAACATTCATTGTCCAAAGAGAAGCACAAAAAAAAAAAGTTATAAAGAAGAGATTCTGTATCAAATATGATGGTTTCCAAAGGTTATTTAGAAAACTCTTGACAATGTTCTTAATGAAAACAAGAAAATGTTTATCTTTAAAGAGAAACTGAGAGGATTTAGACCAAGCAAATAAGGCTAAATCTGTGCAAGAGCAGATTGGTATGAAGTCTCAATTGACATAGAAGGACATATCACTGCCGTGATACCAGTGGACAAGTCAAAATATAATAAAATGTAAAGCCTGATGTCAGTCTACTCATAAAAATACATTAGTTTTATGCAATTTTTTAGCTTTACACCTCTCTTATGCTCTAATAGAATATGTCAGTAGGTTTTCTTTAGTATTCTACAGAATGATTCTGTCCTAATTACTGCATCCTTTCAGGGCTAGCTAAGTTTTTAGGGACAATGGATGTGCATTTCTCAAGTACTTAAAGACAATGGAACATCTAAACATAAAGTAAACAAAGCATGTTTCATTTCTTCAGCAATGTTCAGTGAACCCAAAACATCCCCAACAGAAGTCTAGAATACCAAGATTTTTTATGCTCCTTTTTCAAAAAGAAAACTTTTTCAATCTTGCAGGTCATGCAGTCATGGCATGAATTTACAAAAGTGTAAGAATGGAAGGAAGGCTCTCAATATAGGGGATATATATGGGTATATATAATGTAGAGTTAAATTTGACTATTGTGAGAAGCAAAGGAAGTAAAGTAGGTAAATATGCTAAACGCAGATGCGAAAGATAGAAAAGGAGGACTTCAAGTTCTAAACATGAAGTACTTTAGGAGGTAAATTTAATGCAGCCCCTGACCTGGACCACACAACTGGAGACCAAGCATGTCTTCTTCCTTTGTTCTTCCCTAGGCTTCTTTCTCAGGAGTGACTGCCCACAATTCAAATCCACATCTTGAAAATAGGCTTCTAAAGAAACAAAACATGTGGGTCTTCAAAGACCTTATTTGTAGGTTCAAGATTAATTTAACTAGAAGTCATTTAGCTCAGACCTCCCTGATTCCAAATTTTATTCATATACTTTTAAAGGAGAAAAGACCTCTTTAAAGGAGTAAATACATAAAAATATTCGCATTTAGTGAGTTTTTTGTTTTGTTTTCTATTAGGGGTTGAAACTAGTGTCAATTTACAGATTTACCACCGAAAAATATCCACTGAAATATTATTCATTTTTCATTTATTTATTTGTTTAAAACAGGGACTGCATAACTTGTCAGGGCTGATTTTATATTTCAAAACATAAATAAACAAAAGCACCCATTTTCCCAGAACATATATAATTTTGGTGCTATCTCCACAATAACAAATCATTAATATAAATCATATGTGAATAATTCTAGGATTTGCCAAGCCATATTTCACATGATTTAATGTTAGCTTAAAATGTCCAGATAATAATATATATGCTTGACTCTTACAAGGGTTCAAAGAAAAGGAACAGATTATTTAATATATCTGGAATTCATCGATTTAATTACAACACAATTTCAAAGAATCGAATTTGTTTTTCTTCAGCCAAAATGGAAGAGAGATTTTTTTCTACTTACAGATAAGCCATGGAATTTTATCTAAAATAAACTACCAAATAGAGCACACATGAGAAACCACTAAAAACATTTTTGGGTAGAAGAAGGTCAAATAATATTCTTATATAATGTAAGGGCAACATATTTTCTAAAACTCAAATTATATCCAGTTGTTTTGGATATATCTTTTACATTTGAAGCTACAGAAACAAAATATACTTTACAGTTAGAGAAAAGTTAAACATGAAAAAAGATTTTGTTGTTGTTGTTGTTGTTTTGGTCCCTTGTTTGTTTTTGTCTCTTTGTCTTTGTCTTCCTTTGTATTTTGTTTTGTCTTAAGGTGACAAGCCAAGGGAAACAGTGCTGAATAAAAAACACATGCAGGATCCAAGGGTATAAGAAAATCCTGGCATCTAAGACATTCTCCCATCCCTTTTTTTTACTCCTGAAATACATTGTGGAACTTTTATATGCACAACTGTGTGTGGGTTTTGTTGGAACTTTGGGATAATCTTCTTGCATTCACAACTCAGAGAAAATTAAGACAGGAGAATACATCCTATCTGCAGTGAATTGAGGCTAAGGAAAAAATACATATGGAGCAGTTACATAAGTAGATTAATTGAATAATGGGAGATGCTTCTAAGCCACAGGACAACTAATTTTTCCTATGTCTCCACTGCACCCCTGGGGATGTCTTCTAGGAAGATTTTATAACAAAGTTTCTCATTTGTGCTCTGTTGACAATTCAAGTGAATGGCCCCTGTGGGTACCAAGGCTATTCAGCAAGCAGTTCTCAAATCCATGACCAGGTACAAAAATAGGACAGTGGATCAGGGCATTCCACTTAGTAAAGTTTCTCTTTCAGTAAGCTTTTCAGTTCCTATGACCTAAACAACTAAAACTAATAACTTACAGGTGAAAACATTTATTTTACGTCATAGTTTTAGAGAATGCAGTTTGTGGTAGGCTCATTCCTATCATGGCATAAACATCATGGAAGAAGGACATGGAGAAAAGGTGTTCAGCTTTAGGGAATCAGGCAGTAAAGAAAGACCAAATTACTGAGAGAAGGTAATCAGATTCAGGGCTATACTTGTGACCTTCTTCCTCCAATCAGTTCTGTCTTTCCACAACTCCAGTTAGGCTAATATACTGAACATATAGAGCACTCATAAAACAATGTAAAGTCTATCTTTTAACCTTTCTGCAACTGGGGACCATGATTACAACATGTGTGATTTGGGAGAAATCTTAGATAAATGCATAACAGTTGTCAAAGATATTCTGATAAAGTGTCTGCGCCCAAGAAAGTCAAAAGTGGGAAAGGCAGAATCCAGTGAATGTTCTCTCCTTTCTTACCATGAGAAACATCCTCTTTAAACCAATTATTTTTGAAAGGATCATCCATTATTCATGGGGAAATAACAATTAAAACACTATGCCAGTTTCAAATAGTGCAGGGAAAGGATAAAAGATATTTGAGGACTTGTGGAAGGAGTTCAAAATTGAAGGCTTCAATGTCAGCTCAGTGAGCAGTCAGAATGAGGGAATGGGGGTCTTCAATTTGAAATCCTGCTTTTCATATAGTGAAAGAATCAGAGAAAATGAATGAACCCTGAGGAAAAAGGAAGAACTAATGTCCTCAGTCAACAATGCTACTCTCTGACTTTTTGTGTACTCAGCACAAACTGTGGAGACACAGAATATCCAGTAATAGCTCCTGGCAGACACTGTCCAGAAGTTTTAGCTGCTGGCTCATTTGCCACAGCATGTCCCAGAAGGGTCATAGGGTCATGAGGTCAAAGCAGTGGTCGTCCTTGATCAGATGAATGTAAAAATAATTTTAGGCAGGACACAGTCTCTCCACAGCTGATTCACCCTTTCTTCAATGAGCTACCCTCATCATTTCAGTATACCCAGCTAATCATATTCTTAACTATCTGGCATTCTAGGTATTTCAGCATGCTTTCTAGAGTTCTGCATGACTGCACTTCAGAAGAGGCCTCTACAGAGTTACATGGACCTCTCAAGCAGAGAAGACGCCAGAGTTCCAGAGGCATGATAGACAAAGTGCTGTGAGGCTGTAGAAGGACGACCCCTCATTTATGACTCCTGACCCAGTTGAACAGTTCACACCAAGAATTCATTACTAGAGAGAGTTCCAGGCCCCACACAGACATAGAATAACAGTAGATGCAATTCAAACCCTGCCTGAATGATGGCAGAATAATACATCCTTAGCTGAAGCTCTTTTAAACCTGTTTCTTCTTTTCAAGGGAGCTTTGCATTTTATCAGAGCTTTACCTTGGCTTTCCAGAACTGGGAGTTTTCTTACCGTTCCTTTAGTGGGCTACTCCTTTATTTTCCTTTCGGACATGGAATAACCATTGTCTCTTTGTCATATTACAGAGATGATATTCAAACAAGAAAAATCTGGACTCTGGACAGAACTACACAAGAAAGAACAGACTACCATACAAAGGAAGGAGATAGTAGAGGCTGGTGGCTGTACAACCAAGACTTCTAACAATTGTTCTCTCACTCTATTTTCATCAAAGAAAACCAAAGATTTCACAAAAGGAAAACAATTTTTAAACACATAAAATGGGAGTTGGACAGAAGCACTTTTTTAAATTAAATGAAATAACTTATTAACTCACTAGGATAAGGAGTCTGTTTGAAACACATTTCAAAAGGAAAACCTACTCATAGAAGAATATACATTTACACATTCCAGATTCTAATTGATAAAGAGTAGCTCCAGAAAAAGCCATTCTCTGGAGATGAGGCAGGGGAATAATATGCTTTAATTCTCAGAGCTTAATATCCCCTCTGGTCCCTTTTAAGATTTTTTTTTTTTTTTTTTTTTGAGAAAATTAAGCAAGCCCAAAGAAGAAACTGATAAATTAAACTCCACTGAAATTTAAAAGTCCATGAAAAGGTAAGAGGAAGTGAAAAGAGATAGTGCTACCTGAGAGAAAATATGTATATGAAAAGAGTATCAATAGAAATGAATTATCAGTAAAATATGTAAAAAAAAAGGATAAAAGTAATAAACATACAAAATGATTAAGCAGAATAAGATCACATAGGAAAGTGTTCAATGTTGTAGGTTTACTCAATGCTGTAGGTTATCAATAAAAAGTAATATATATTCACATGAAAAGTAAGGGTAAATGTTCTTAAGGAATAAACACACATGCATGCATGGCACCATGGCTGATATGTTTCACTAATATTTACCAGTCAATTTGTGTCAATCTATTTTATACAATACACTGTTTCATGTAAAGTGTAAAATATTTATGAAACATTATTTGGAGACAAATAAAAATAACACTGTCCACATAATCAAAAGAAAAAACATCAAACAATTCAAACTCCATAAGCAGTGCAATGGGTGAATAAGTTCTACAGAAGTTTACTGCAAAGAGTAACCCCCTATTATCACATATATGGTGCTCCCAATTTTATCTGTAACAACCAAGGCACTGATTTTGCATATTCCCAATTACTCTTTCATAGATAGTTTACTAGACAGCATTTTACCCAGTGGCAAGAACAAGATATTTTTAACAAAACTTGGCTTTAATTTCCCTCCCTCCTTCTATCCCATTAAAATTGACCTGCTTCAGCCTAAGCCAAAATGTACTCTTTTTATGCCCTGTCTTAAGTATGTAGCTTTTCTTGAACTTGTGACTTTCTTGCCCTACTTCAAGTACTCAGCATTAATGGCATGGGCCACTATGCCTAGCTCGATCTAAATTCTCCAATTTTCATCAATGCCTCCAATTCTGAACTTCCTTGTGTTTTATTTGCTCCTTCCTATGGGGTGGGGGGAAATAAGTCCACTTCATGCTTTGATCATAACACTTGCTGTTCTATCACTGTGGCTTACTTTAAAACTAACTTTTTTTCCCTTTTTCTCTATTTCCACAATGTCTTTATAGCCATAAAGAAAATGAGATGGACCTTCCAGTCATTAGCCAAGCTCTCCATCCTTCAGAGCCTGTACCACAGAAATGAAGAAATCCATGTACTCCAAATTGGTATAAATGTCAAAAGTTACTGTCATGTATAACCAAAATAACAAATAAAGCTAAAAAAAAAAAAAAATCTAAAGAATGACACCCACTCTCTCAGGACTACAAGTAAATTATGTATTCTGAAAGGGCCACCTGGAGTGTACCCATTGAAATCGCCTGGTCCCCTTTTCCCCTAAAAGTTAAAAACACAGATTCTAAAACAGAAATCCCCTGAATTTCTCCTTTGGTAGCAAAGCAATAAAACCTCGATTTTCCTTTTTCTCTAAACTTTGTACTCATTACTGATGTATTGGAACAAGGACCACAACATCTGTATCAAATTTGGTGTCTACCAGGGGACCTGACAGTGCACCTGCTTCAGCCTTCATAAGCAGGCCTGGAACTCTGTGTAATTTTGCTTCCATTATAGAGGATACAAAGTGGTTGGTTGATAAGCCTGTTGAAGCCTAATCACTGGAAAATTAGGAGATGGGGTAAGATTGCCTCAAATTGAACTGGAGGTGCTTTTCCTCTAAGTAAAGGGGAAAAAGAAAGATACCTTCCCAGAAACTACCAAGGCTCCTTTTGCTTCAGGGAATTTCTGTCTTCTCCACCTTTATGGTATGAATTGCTCCACCATTGGTTTACTTTGGAGAAAAGGAAAATGAATGCAGTAAAGTCATGACAACTAGCCACTTGATAATCTCCTTCACTTTGCGTAAGACCCTCGACTGCACACATCTGCTTTCCTTCAGATGTGCATCTTGTTCCTATTTGTGTAAACACCTTTGGCACCATTGGTGGAGAAGTCATGGTTAAGTTTAAGTATGAAACATAATTCCTGCCCCTCCTTGAGGGGAGTGTTAAGCTTTTTGAATTCTTTGTATATCCTAGAAATTAACAACATGTGCAGGTGGCAAATATTTCTCCCATTCTGTAGGTTATTTCTTCATGCTCTTTTTTTTTTTTTTGGAACTCAGTGTAAAATCCAGGACTTGACAAATGCAAGACAGTTGCTTTGCCACTGAGCTAATCTCAGTGTTATTGTTTCTTTTGCTGTGAAGAAGACATTTAGTTTGATGCCACCTCATTTATTCATTTTTTAATATTTTTGTTATACATGGACACAATATCTTGATTTTGTCACAACCCTAGCCCCTATTTATTCATTTTTTTTAATTATAGAGTCTTGTTCAGGAAGTCAGTTCCTCTGCCAAGGTGTTGAAGCACTGGACCTACCTTTTCTTCTAGTAGTTACAAGGCTTCTAGTATAATTTCTAAGTCTTTGATCCACTAAGACTTGATTTTTGTGCTGGGTGAGAAACAGGAATTAACTTGAATTCTATTACATATAGATTCCCACTTTTCCCAAGACCATTTGCTGAAGAGGCTATCTTCTCTCCAGTATGCATTTTCAGTACTTTGTCTAATATGAGGTAACTTGTATGTATGTATGTATGCATGTATTTGTTTGTTTGTTTTTCATTGTAGTTGGACACAATACCTTTTATTTATTTATTTGTATGTGGTGCTGAGGATCAAACCCAGGGCCTTACATATGAGAGGCAAGTGCTCTACTGCTGAGCTACAACCCCAGTCCCAAGGTAACTTTTTATGTGAATTTTCCTGTTTTTTATTCTGTTCCATTGGCATTTTTGCCTATTTTGGTGCCAATATCATGTTGTTTTTGTTACTAGAGCTCAGTAGTATAATTTAGGGCCTAGTTTTGTAATACATCCTGCTTCATACTTCTCCCTAAGAATTGTTAGCTATTCTAAGCCTCTTACTTTTCCAAATGAATTTTGCTGGCTGCTTTTTCTATTTCTAAATGCCTTGTTTAATGTAAGTGGTAAAATGGGATATCCTTGTCAAGCCCCTCTTTTTAATGGGAATTATTTCAGTTTTTCCATTTAGAATGATGCTGGCCTTTAATTTGTCATATATACCTTTTACAATGTTGAGGAAATTTCCATCTATCCCTAGTTTTTCCGGTATTCTCTACAGGAGTGGAGGCTCTATTTTGGCAAATACATTGTCTGCAACTTGAGATAATTATGTGTTTTTTGTCTTTAAAACTATTTATGTGATGTGTCACATTTATTGATTTCCATATGTTGAACCAACCTTGCATCTCTGGGATAAAACCCACTTCGCTATTGTGAACTATTTTTGTAATTTGTTTTTGTATGCAATTTGCCAGTATTTTATTAAGAACGTTTTACATCTATGTTCATTGAGGATATTGGTGTGAAGTTTTCATTCCTTCATGTGTCTTTGTCTGGTTTTCATATCCTTTTCTATTTTGTAAAATAGTTCAAGGAGGATTGATGTTAGTCTTTAAAATGGAGAATCCATAGAGTCCTATACTTTTCATTTTTGGTAGGTTTTTGATGACTTATTAAATTTTATTATTAGAAATTTATGCTTAAATTTTCTATATCCCTCTGGTTCAATTTGATCAGATCATATGTCACTAGGAATGTGTCAATATCACCAAGATTTTTTGGTTCACTGAAGCATAAATTTTCAAAGTACTCATTTATATTTCTGTAGTGTTTCTGGTGATATTTTCATTGTCTTTATGGGTTGTACAATTTGCATTTTTATTTAGCTGGACTAAAAATTTATGAATTTCATATTCTATCAAAGAACCAACTTTTTGATTGATTTTTTTAATTTTTTATTTATTTTTGTTGTTGTTGTTGTTAATGTCAATTTCAATGTGTTGGGCTCTGATTTTATTTCCCATCTAGTACTGGCACTCATACTGATTTGTTCTTCTTTATCTAGAGTCTTGAAATGTAATGTTAGATTATTTGTTTGGTGTCTTTCTGTTTATTAAATGAGCTCAATACTATGAACTTACCTCCTAGAGCCACCTTCATAGTGTCCCAGAGGTTCTGATATGTTGTAATGCTGTTTTCATTTACTGCTAAGTGTTTTTTATTTCACTCCTTATTTCTTCTCCTTTCATTTCATCAGTATGAAATGGCCTTCTTTGTCTTTTCTGATTAACTTTGGTTTGAAGTCCATGTTATCTTATAGGAGGATAGGAATCTCCTGCTTGTTTATGAGGACAATGTGAATGATTTTCCCCAAAATTTTTACCTTGATACTGCAGATCTCTTTCTTTTTGAGTAAGTCATTTGGAGACAACTAATTGTTGGGTCTTAATTTTTTATTCAATCTGCCTTTTTTAATTAATTATTATTTTTATCAGAGTTTAGACCATTTACATTCAGTGGTTTTGTTGTATTTTTTAAGTCGTGCAGACTGTTTGTGCATTACTATTGTATTAGAAATTATTCACCTACTCTCACCAGTCAAATACTTCAAAATTAAATGGAATACTTATAAATATCTGAGAAGTCAAGAAAGAAAATACAAGATAAGTAAATAAAAAGGGCTTTGAATAAAGTACTAAAAACAGCTTAAAATATCAAAATATCTCGAATGTAAAAGTACTGGGAACAATAATTATAACTTAAATTATTAGTATCACAAAGAAGCTAGAATAACAAATTGTTTTTTAAATATGTAGTAGGAGAAAAAATAAGTAGGTGCCAAAATATATAAAATTAAAAAGAATACAGCTAAAATTTGACTAAAATAAACAAGTCTAATCAGGAAGAAAGAATAGAAAAACATAACTTTACAGATGCAAAAAATATGTTACAGTAATATTACAATTGTATGCCAACATATGTGACAGCTTACATAACGACTCTATATTAGAAGGATTCATGTGCTGCTAAGAAAGTGTATTCAGTCACTGATGGATGAAATATTATATGTATACATACATACATATATGTCTTAAGTCTAAATTATCAATTGTATGTTTTACTTCTATAAATTTTTTATTTAGTTATTGTTTGAAGATCTATCCAGTGATGACATAGGCATGTTAAAAGTGCCAAGTATTATTGAATTGTGGTTTATTTCTTTTTATTTCTTTTTATTTCTTCTTCTTTAAGTTAGCATAAACTTATGTTATTTTTTAATTTGTTGTAATTAGTTATACATGACAGTAGAATGAATTTATACACTTTGATATATCTTACACAGATGGAATATAATTTCTCATTTTTCTGAGCGTACATATTGCAGAATCCTATTGATCATGTAGTCACATATATACATGTAGTAATAATGTCTGTTTCATCCTACTATCTTTCCTATCCCCACATCTCCTCCCCTCCTTCCCTATCACTTCCTCTACCTAATCTAAGGTAACACTATTTTGCCTTAGTGCCCCCCCTCACAGTCACACACCTTATTGTGAATTATCATCCACATATTAGAGAAAACATTTGGCGTTGGGTTTTGTGGGACTGGCTTGTTTCATTTAGCGTGACATTCTCCAACTCCCATCATTTACTGGCAAATGCCATAACTTCTCTCTTCTTTAAAGCTGAGTAATATTCCATTGAGTATATATGCTACATTTTCTTTATCCATTCATCTATTGAGGGACACCTAGGTTGGTTCCGTTGAGAAGTATTTGTTAGCTGTACATAGATAATCTATTGTTTGGAGTATAAATATTTATGATTGTTTTGTTGATGTTTGATTCCCTTAATACATATGAAATGGCTTTTCTTATCCCTTCTCATTAATTTTGCCCCTTCTCATATCAGATAAAGTCCACTTTATCTGACATGAGGATAGAAACCTTTGTCCCTTCTCATTAATTTTGTCCCTTCTCAGATAAAGTGGACTTTATCTCACATGAGCATAGAAATCCCTGCTTACTTACATGATCCATGTGAATGAAATGATATTTTCCATTTTTCACCTTCAGCCTTTAGATGTCTTTGCCTATGAGGTGAGTCTATGAGGTGAGTCACCCAGTCTGTGTCTTTTGATTGATGATTTTAATCTACTTACATCCAAGGTTATTATTAAGATGTGCTTTATATTTACAGACATTTGGGTTTACTTCTAGTTTTTAATTTGAATTAGTTTATCCTTTTTTTCTAATTTGTTTTATATGACAGCAGAATTCATTACAATTTATAGTACATATAGATGGCACATTTTTTCCTATCTCTGTTTGTACAAAAAGTAGAGTCACACGATTCTCGTCTTCCTGCAGGTACTTAGGATAATAATGTCCATCTCATTCCACTGTCTTTCTTACCCCCATGCACCTCCCTTCCTCCCTTTCTCTCCCTCCCCTTTTCTCTATCTAGAGTTCATCTATTCCTCCCATGATCCCTTAGTTTCTCCTTTGATTTCCTATATTCTTTTTTGTAGTTCCTACTTTTGCTGGGTTTGATTTTTTTTTTCCATTTCATCTTCATAGAATATTTTGTTGACAATGTTCTGTAGTGCAGGCTTTCTAGTTGCAAATTTTTTAACTTTTGTTTTTATTTTATCTTCAAATCTGAAGCTCAGTTTTACTGGGTATAGGATTCTTGGTTGACACCCATTTACTTTCAGAGCATGATGCATGTTACTCTAGGATCTCCTAGCTTTGAGGGTCTGGGTTAAGAAATCAGTGGAGATTGGAATTTGTATACCCCTATATGTAATCTGACATTGTTTTTTTTCTCTCACAGCATTTAAAATTCTGTCCTTATTCTGTATGTTAGGCATTATAATATGCCTTGGGTCTGTTGCAATTTTGTACATTTGGGGTCCTGTGAGCCTCTTGTATTTGATTTTCCATTTTAATCATACGGTCTGAAAATTTTCTGATATTATTTTGTAGGAAAGAATGTGCACTTTATTGGTTTGTATCTCTGCACCTTCATCTATCCTGATAAATCAGGAATTTGGCTGTTTTATGTTATCCCATAGTTGTTGGAAGGTCTGTTCATGGTTTCTGAACATCCTCTCCATGGTCAACTCTATTTTAAAGATTATATATTTTGTCTTCATTGATTGATATTCTGTCTTCTAAGGGGCCTGGTCTGCTGATAATTGATTCTATTGAATTTTTAATCCCATTTATTATTTCCTTTATTTTGAGAATTCATGCTTGTGTTGTTGTTGTTGTCATTGCTGCTATTATTGTTGTTTTCAAAATCTTTGCCTCTTTATTGAAGTGATCTTTAACTTCATGTATTTTCTCTTGAATTTCAATTCTCATATCATCATTTACTTTGCAAATGAAATTTAACTATGTACATTCTAATCTCCTTCCCTAACATTTCTTCCACGTGGTATTGATGGATTCTGTTATTGAAGTATCTTGGTTTGTTTGGGGCACTGTTTTCCCCCTGATTTTTCATGTTTGTGTGTCTACCCATCTAATAGTATGGATCAAGTAGGAGAGTTTCAACCTTGTGGACTTTACTGTAGTAGGAGGTTTCCAGTATACCATTGTTTAGGGGAATACAAATAATAAGAACAACAATATGCAGCATTAAACCAAATAGTTGCCACTATGCTGTCAAAAAAGTTAATTATCACAGTAAAGAGAAATGATATGATCAGATATTGCCTACTATAAAAATACCAAGTTTCCAAAAGGTTTTATAACATCAAATGGTGGACAAGGAAAGGAAAGAAGTCATATACAATGTGATGACTATAAGGGAGGAGGAGAGAAGAATAAGTAAAATTTTAAAAATAGTAAAAGAGAAAAAAATAGAGAAGAGCAGTTTGCAGAAGAAAAGAGTATCAGGAGAAACAGGTAGGAGAAAAAAAAATATGTATATATATATATGAAGTTTTAAAAAATTAAAAATATAAAACAAAATTAAAATATACTAATCAAACATCCTACTTTACAAAAAACTAACCCATGAAAAATAGCTGCCTTCCAAAATGGTAGAAACTAAAATATGAATATATATAAATGTTCATGTACCACTAAGGTCACAATTAAACAAAGAAAAAGAATTTTAAAAAATCTTGATGAAATGTTAAAGTATTCTTTCCATTGCAGCTCAAACAGCATTTCAGCAGTTTTAGATGGAATCATCTGAAGAGTGCTCACACTGAGTGTTATTATCGAAAGATGCTTTTTATTTCCCTTCATTTTAAGTTATTTCTAGTTTTTAAGTTGAATTAGATTCTCCTTTGTTTATTTTCTATTGTTGTTATTCCTTTTGCTGGCTTGGGTTTTTATTCTCCATGTATTTGTGAAATATTTTATTGAGTAAGTTTTATAGTGCCGGATTTATAGATTTTATAGGTGTGAATTTTTTTAACTTTTATTTACCATGAAAGGCTTTTATTTCCTCTTCAAATGTAAACCTTTCTAGGTCCATACCCATTTTCCTTTAGAGTTTGGTATATATTATTCTAAGACCTCCTAGCTTTTAGGGTCTGGGTTAAAAAAAAAAAATCAGCTGAGATTTGGATACGTTTGCCTCTAAATGTGACTAGTGTTTTCCTCTTGCTGCTTTTAAAATTTTATAATTTTTCTGTATGTCAGGGATTTTCAAAATGATGTCTTAAAGTAGGTATGTTGTAATTTTTTTTTAATATCTGGAGTCCTGTATGCATTCTGTATTTAATTTTCCATGTTCTTTTTAAGGTATGGGAAATGTTCTGATATTGTTTGACTGAAAATATTGTGCATTACATTAGTCTATATTTCAAAGCCTTCATCTATCCTGAAGAATCTTAAGTTTGGCTTTTTAATGGAATCCCGTATATTTTAAAAGTTTTCTACATGGTCCATTAACATTTTTTTCCATAGTCATCTTTTCCTCCCTCCACCCTCAAGATAATATATTTTGTCTTGAGGGCCTGGAAATGCATGTTTCTTTCCCATAGTTTAGTCTGTGATTTTTTTTCCATCAAATTTTTAATTTGTTTCATTGATGCCTTCATTTTAAGGATTTACAACTGATTCTTCTTCATGATATCCATCTCATTATTGAGGTAATATTTTATTTCCTGTATTATCTTTCTAATGTTGTTTTTATGTGCTCTTACCTCGTAGATAAGCTTTACCAAGAACTTTCTGAATTCCGTCTCTGACATTTCCTCCATTGTGGTGTCTATATACTAATATAGGGTCTGTTGTTGAGCTATTCTCTATTGTTGGGGATTTTATTTTTATGTAACCTGTTGCCATTTTCTTTCTTGAAACTGTGCCCCTCTGCCTTTTAATAAAGCATCACTGATCCATCAAGGTCTGTCACCATTTTACTTACTTTTGCTTTCAGTAATAATATTCACAATTTAGGACATTTTATGAAGCATCCAGGAAATGGTAGAGCTCAAGTTTTACATGAGTTTATGTGAGCTGTAATTCAAAATAAAAGGAACACTAAAGGCAAAAGGAATTGTGAATGTTAAAACAATTAGTGAGAAGAGTAAGGGAAACACTTTAAGAACAAAACAATATCAAATGGATCAAATGCATATACATGAAAATGTCAAGTTTTTTTAAACTCATAAATCAATTTGGGTCAGATGTTCTTCAAAAAAAGACACTAGTGAGCCAGGTACAGTGGCACATTCCCATAATCCCATCAGCTTGGAAGCCTTAGGCAGGAAGACTGTACAGTCAATGCCAACCTTAGCTATATAGAGAGACCCTGTGCAACTTAATGAGACCCTGTTTCAAAATAAAAAACAGAAAGTGCTGGGGATGTGAATTTATGCTAATACCCACCTGGGTACAATCCCTGAGGATGAAATGTGCATCCTTCTTTTATATTACCTTGATACTGAGAAGGAGATGTCTTTTGCACCTTTTCTGGTGCTGTGCACAAACCCATTGCACTCAGTAAATATTCTAATGAGCAAAAATTTTTTAAAGTACATGTGGACTATCATGAGCTAAAATTATGTCATCCATAAAGTGAATAATATATACATCAGGGAATTTATCTCTTACAGTTATGATAGCTTATGCCAAAAATTTTAACAAAGACTATTACACATACCCTGAGGTAACAACTTCCAGTAATATCTCTTAACTGGTTTCTTAAAATTTATTGCTGAAACAGTAAGAGCAATTTTTGTTGTTGTTTCTTTGTTTATTTACAATCATCTGGATGCAAGGGTATAGTGAAAAAGTAATCTTTTAGATCTATCATCATTAGATGATAATCAAAAAGAAATGGCTATAAGAGAAGGAAGTTCTGTTTGCAAGGCACCCATGAGGCTGATAATGTAATTAATTGTCCCAAGATCTTAAAACAACCTCCACTTACTTCATTTCTTCTTAATCACAGCAGTTGGTATATTCCAGAGACTCTATATCACTAGCCTGAAGTTGTTTCTGGACCAAAATATTGGCTACTCTTAGTTTTTCCACCGTTAAGGGCCACTAACAGACCAAATTGGCTCTTCTATAAGCCACTTAATATTTTCTGCTATGATTTGGGCCAGGAAGGAAGTCAGTGCCCCTGCCAAGAATTTTGACTGGGTGAATTAACTTGTCTTTCCTGAGAAGACTGGGCTTTAGGTAAATACCCTTCTTGTTGATTCCTTTCAAATTCACTAGGAGAAATAAATTTTTGATTAAGTTCCTGAGATGACACAATAGAGGTTGGAGTTATTAATAACAACACAAGATGCTTAGAATATCTTAAGCCCATGAATTCATTGTCAAAGTGTCTAAGATATATGGTTTAAAAATTCCAGAATTAACATCTTTATCCTCTCATTGAACGTATTGTACAATTTGATCAATCCTTTCTAAGCTAGCAGGTGCAATGTGTAAAGGCCACTTCTTGTTCATTACCTTCTAGAAATAACTAATTTGTCTGCTCCTGTATCAAGCACACCTCTGAAATTTTTAAGGTTGATTGTAAGATCCAATAGATTGCACTCCTGTCTAATCAAAAGAGCCCAATACACCCCAGCTGGGGAACCAGAAGTCCAGATTTCACCCAGACCATTCACAGAGTAACTAGCCTGTTGGGAGTCTCCCTGAGAACTCTCCGGGCCTTTCAGACATGGCAGCGGACAAATTTCCAGTGGGCAGCTAAGAACTTCCCCGAGCCTTTCAGATAAGGAGCCCCTAATGCAATATGGCAGCGGGCAAATTGCCAGTGGGTAGATAACAAGTTGTTTTGAAAACCTTCTAGTTAGCCCTCCAGTCTTCTGTACTCGTGAACAGTTCGTGATCCCCATGAATCTTATGCAAGGCGGACATGCATGCACTGTAGGTGATGACTTGACCTTTACTATGACTGGCCCCAGGAGCTTCCTGGTTTAAGATAACTGACTCTCACTTTCTTTATAAGCTAGCACCAGCTTGCAATAAGGTGCCTCATCTTTGTCACTGCTATCTGTGTGTGTGTTTTAATCTCCAACAACAAGCCTTGGCCTTTCATTGGTGCCAAAACCCCGGAGGGGAAATTCCTCATTCTGAGGACCCCCTCTCCCAAGGTCCTCGTTCACCTTTTTGAATGCTGTTATATTCCACACACCATTGGCTCTCCAACAGGTAATTCCTTCTGATCAGCAATCGGTAAGTCCCCCTCCCCCTCTATGGGAATCCATCTCCAAAGGGCTATATGCAAAGGCTTTGGCTGTGAACATCCAGCAAGGCCTCTGATGCCTAGTTTGGAGGAGAGAACGCACCCCACCACAACTTTCACAGTTAGGAGGACTCTCTGGATGCCCATCTCATGGTTGGTTGATGAGCTATAAGGAACAGAAGAATAGGCACTCTCTGACTCTCTTTCCTTCTCCTCTCCTGGAAAAACCCTGACGTCAGGTGGCCTGTGACTCCCGGCCTTAAGGTCTCGCTGGTTGGGCTCATTTGCCCTGCGGGCCCCAACTCTCCCGAGTGTCTTTGGTTGACTTCTCCTTTCAGGGACGCCTGTAGGAAACTCAACCAAATTCTGTTCCAGTCCAGGCCATTCATCTCTCTTTTTCCTGCCAAGAGTCATTATGGGAGCCTCTTCTTCCCTCCCTGCTGATTCCCCTCTCAAATGCCTCCTGGCTAATCTTAACCGGTTGTCCCTCACTCCTGACATCAAACCCAAAACTCCTCATCAAATTCAGTTCACAAAATTGGCCGTATTACCAATTAGACAACCAAAACCGATGACCCCAGAGAGGTCTCTAGATCCTCAAATTCTTCGTGACCTTTTTAACTTCTACAAGTGCTCAAAAGGGTGGAAGGAGATCTCTCTATGTGGAGGCCTCTTCCCTCCTACCCTGAACTATGCTTCTCCAATAGATCTTGACCCTCAGCCTTCTGCCCCAGACTCTCTGCTGTCACTCCCACTTCAGCAACCTGATTTCTCCCCTACAATCATTAGGTCAAAAACCCAAACCTCTGCCGGTTCTCAGACATGGCCCCCTTGCTGAGGTAGCAGGTACTGAGGTAGCCCTCCACCCACTCACTCCTCTCTTCTCCTGCCAGTGCCCACACCAGGTCCCACCAGGTCCTCTTACCAGCTAACCCAAAGCTCAAACCAGCTGAGGAGATCCCTCAGACCCCTATTCAAGATCTGGTGAAAATGGCCTTTAAATTTGCTTTGTCATCACTGAAAACATGTTACTAAGAATTTAAAGTCCCTTACAGGCTTTTGGGGATACTCACTCTCGTCTTCCCCTCTGCTCTACCTGTTCTACTGCTCAAGTTTTCGTTGCTAGGAAAATCCCCAACCCCTTTCCCATTATTTTTTTTTTACATCTCTCCTTCCTCATTCTCAGATCCACCAGAGATGCTCTCAGGCCCGCCTTCCTGTCTTCCCCCTCCCTACCAGGCCCACAGAAAAGTTTTAGCTGACCTTCCCCAGAAATCTTCACCATGGCTGATTTTAGGACTTTCAGCAAAAGAATCCCTATAAAAGAGTTCAGTGTAGATAAACTTCCTCTTTTCCGGTTGCCCTGTTCTACTTGGTCACTGGCTGGAAAAATCAGCACTCCAAAAGCTAGACACTCCCTTACTAGTTTTTCACAAAATATGTAAATAAGTCCTTTGGCCATGAGCTGGGCTTCACAGAGATGGCTACATTTCTAAGATAAGGAAGTCACCAACTGGGCTCCATGGTAACAGCTGGCAGGGGGAGGAAAGAAAGGGAAGAAAAAGCTCTCCCCCTCCCAAGTGTCCTTGAAAAGTTAGCTTGCCCAGAACAGGAAAAAAAAAAAAAAGACTACTTTTTGTGAACTTCTGAGCCCCTTCTCTTACATGTTGGGTACAAAATTCTGAAACTACCTAAAGGTCAGGGTTCAGGGGATTGATTGATTACAGCAGAAGATGTGCCCTCTGAATCCGGCTGCAACCAAATAAGACTTTCCCTATCTTCGGTGCTACCTTAGGTGCCTTCCTTTGTCCGTCCCTACAACTGTATAATTCTGTATACCTAAACATTGTTTGTTTTCATGAGATAGTCAACAGATGTGATTAATTGTGTACTGCAAATCACAAAAGTATTTTGCTACTTTTCTACAAAAGGTTAAAAGCTTTTAGCCTTTCTTTAATTCATGTTTTGGATGTGATATTATATTGTGGTTAGCTAATATTCATGTGAACTTGAGCAACAATTTATGTAAGCTTTATAAAATGATGTTTAAAAAGCAAAGATCAGCTTCAGAACTACAGCACTTAAGATTTATGAAGAGCCCCACCTGACCTGAGATAAGGCTATGCCTCCCATCTTACTACAAGTCAGAATGACTCCAAAGTAGGTCAGACTTCAGGTAAAGCCCAGTACTCTTAATTTAAAGTAAAACTGACTTTGCTGGATGTTTATGATCAAGATTTAAAGTTAAATTAAAATGGCCAAGAAAACCAATATTTGGCTCTAGCCCTCTGAGTCAATCTGATTCCAGAGAACAGAGAACTTCTCTAAAGACCTTTGCAACTCTGGGCTATATAACCTCCTGATCAGGGAGATTAATGGGACCATTGGAGAATGAAAAGCCAATCCGTGCATTTGCTGTGAATAGGAGGGTCACTGGAGAAGGGAGACATCCCTGATACTTCCAAGGGAAGCCACATGGTCAAGCAAGACCTCGACCCATCCTAGTACAAATGGCACTAGCAGAACTAAGAAGCTGCTCTCAAGTTCCTCCAGGAGTGACCCCTAAGGGAACTTGGCTGACTCTTAACAATAGATAGAAACAAAGTTAATTGTGACCAGCTTGATCTTAAACACCCACCAAAAACAGTTAAGCCAAAAAGTCATTCCTAGGAGTAATAAAAGACAAGAACAGCTAGAAAAGAGGAGACAGAAACTAGCCAACAGTCTCCATGGGGAATGTTCAGTCAAGTATGGCCTTGGCTCCTCCCCCTCACAGGACCCCTGTTAGTCCTCTTTATGTTTCTCCTAATAATGTCTATTAAATTGCCTACAGAAGTTCCTGCAAGATCAGACACACAAATTCACCAACCAGTCAGTCAATCAACTACTTCTTTAAGACTACCAGCCCTGGTGCCCAAGATGGAGACCTACAACTCATGAACAACTCCTCTGGCTCCAGAGACTCTGTGCCCATCTAAAACCCTCTCTAACCCCTTTTTCCAGTTTTCACAACCCCTCTTTCACTTCCAAGGAATGAGAACTACTCTCCAGCAGGTCAATTCTGCTTTTTCTGTCTGCTCTACAGTATCCCCACAAGGAAGCATCAAACCTAAACTCCCCATACCTCAGATGAGGAGCCACTAGCCAGGCAAAGACTGGTAGATCAACTTCACTCATATGCAGTGACCTACGTACTTTGGTTGATACTTTTTCAGATTGGATACAAGCCTTCCCTACATCCAGGGAAACTGCTGACACTGTTGCCTCCATCCTCATTGAGCAGATCATTCCCAGGTTCGAACTTTCTGCCTCCATCCAGTCAGACAACAGTCTGGCCTTCACTTCTCAGGTTGTTCAATAGTTTCCAAAGGCTTCAACATCACTTGGAGGCTCCACATCTCCTACCAACCCCAATCCTTGGGTAAGGTTGAGAGGCCTAACGGCATTCTCAAGGATCATCTCACTAAACTTACTATTGAACTTAGGTTCTTCTGGCCCAACCTCCTGCTGTTGGCCCTCACCTGAATTCAGGCAGCCCCAAGGACCTCCTCAGGCCTTAGCCCCTTTGAGCAACTCCATGGGTGCCCTTTCTTAACTACCCAAAGCTTTTCAATCATTCCTCCCCCCCTTGTGTCCTACCTGCCCTATCTCACACTTCTACACAAACTCCTAAGGGAACATGCAGACCGGTGCCTTCCTGCGCCCTTCATTGACTCAATTCCAGCACAATCACAAACTGAACTGGACCCTCTTCAACTGGGTGACTCAGTCTTACTTCAGGAACTGCTATTATAAATGCCACCCTTATTTCTAATCTGCTACAGCTTCCACGCTGCCTTTCTGAGTCCACTGTAAAGCCCATCAGACCGACTCTTCTACCACAGTGGGCAACTCTAAAGCTACCCAGACAGCCCGCCCAGTCAGTCACCCTACAGGCCCCATCCTCTTCCTCATTACTCCATCTTTCCTCTGAAGAGCGACCTCCTGACCCTAACCCTTCCTCTGGAGAACGACTACCTGACCCTCACCAGCTCATTAGATTTCTCCATGCACTGTTCCATTCTAGGCTCCAGAGCTTATCAACTTTACTTCAATCTTTTTTTCCCTCTTTCTTCCGATGATCAGACCTTTCTGAACAGGTTACATCCACAAGCCAGATCTGCCAGAGGACCAATACCAACACCCCCTTAAAATCTAGAACCTATCCTTCTCATGAATTCTGTGGTCACACCCTGGGAGCTGATTGGCAATTTTGTTTTCACAAACATGCCCAGGGTAAAAAACATCAAATATCTCTTAGTACTGGTGAACACATTCTCAGGGTGGATAGAGGCATTTCCCACATCCAATAAGCGGGCATCCACGGTTGTGGATCAGTTGATATCTGACATAATCCCTCGTTTCGGGATGCCCACTTCCATCCAATCAGATAATGGCCCAGAATTTACCTCGCAGATAACTCAGGGGCTAGCAAGCGCACTATCACTCCCTTGGTATTTCCATTGCCCTTACCATCCCCAAGCTTCTGGGAAAGTTGAAAGAACTAATCAATCTCTCAAAGAAACCCTCACCAAATTCACCATGGAATTAAGCTTAGATTGGACTAAGATCCTCCCCTTGGCCCTGTTGCATTTCAGAGCTTTACCAAAGAAACGATCCAACCATTCCCCATTTGAGGTTATGTACGATGGATCATTCTTAACCCCCAGAATACAGACTGAACAATTACCTATACCTGATTCCTACGCTCTACCTCTCCTTTTCCATCTACGCTCTGAACTTTGGAAACACCAGGACTGGCTTTTACCTGACCCAACCATTACTCAAAACCCCCTCACCTTAACACCAGGCCAACAGCTATATTCCTGCCCCCCAGGTGAAAGACCCCAACTGCACCCCAAATGGGAGGGCCCCGCCTGTTTCATGTGCACTCCCTCAGCAGCAAAACTCAGACTCACAAATAATCAATTAACTCCATGGATTCACATTTCCAGGCTTAAATCATGCATCCAGGAAACTGATTCTGGCAACATCGGACCAGAGGACTCGCAAGAATCCATACCTAAATACTCTTGCTCTCCCCACCCTACTGACCCTTTAAAAATTCGTCTCTCTCATGTTTCTGCCCTTACACCCATAGCTGAGAACATATCCGAAAATGTACCTTAACTTTCTGATCCTCATCCTCATCCTCACCCCAAGGGTAATGCCTTCACCATCGTATGTCTGGAGATTCAAGGTGAGAGAAACATACACACAAAAAAAATACCTGGACCACCCGCTTCTCACTGTCCCCTAACAGGGTGCTCCTCAGTCATCTATATTGTACTTTCTTCCTCTGAGCTCATTAAGCAAGCCAGCCGCCCTTACTTATGTTTTTTATATGACCAAAATAAGGATTACTGCAAACAGTGGAAGGAAACCTACGGGGGCTACCCCTATTGGTCATGCAGAATTCATGATGCATATTTAGGGCAATTAAATGTAGGAAGATTTAAACTTGAGTCTGCCTCCCACCAATACAAGCTGACCATCCCAGACCCTGGGAACCCAAGCTAGGCAGCAGGAGTAAAAGCTTCCTTTTATTGTGGTGGGTATGCTTCCATTCCCTGTGGTTCCTTATCCATTACCCGGGAATATGTTTCCATAGAGTCCCCAGTCTCTCTTGTCTCAACCAACATAAAACACTCAGAACAATGGCTGCTTGCATCCCTAGAAAGCCAACGCACTTCTGACTCTCAGGCTTCACCAATCTATACCTGGTTACAGATCATCATTGACACACTGTCCTACCTAAACCAAACTTTCCCCGCTGCAAGTCCATCAAATTGCTTTCTGTGCGCTTCCCTAGCACGGCCCTTACTTGCCACAGTTCCAATAAAAGCTTCCAGCACGGATGTTTCCAGCTTGCCCAACTCATCCTACAAAATGGATCCTATTAAACCCCAGCAGAATGTTCCTTTATGGGAATCCAAGGAAAATAACCACACCATGATTCCTCAGGTTTGCCTTCTGGGTTCCACGACTCCCAATTCCCTTCTGGCAGGTTTTTGCCACCGTAACCTAACCATTAACCACACCACTTATTCCCCCACGGGGTCTCTTCTTCTGGTGCAATGGCACTCTCACTGCCATTATACTCTCCAACATGTCTAGCCCATGTTTGTTGGTCACCACAGTTCCATAACTCACTCTCTATAGCAACTCTGAAATAAAATCCATCCTTAACCCTCTAAAATGAGGAAAATGGGCTGCATTCCTTCCATTAGTAATAGGCATTTCATTAATGGCCTCAGTGGCAAGCGCAGGGTTATTGGGAAGAGCTTCAGGTCATTCCATATGGGCTGTCAAGGACATTAATTCAAAACTTGAAGGAGTACTTACGTCCACAGCAGAATCTCTAACATCCTTACAAAAATAGGTCACCTCACTGGCACAAGTTACCCTTCAGAATCGCAGGGCCCTAGATTTACTCACCGCTGAAAAGGGCAAAACCTGTCTTTTCCTTAGGGAAAAATGCTGTTATTATATCAATGAATCGGGTCTTGTATAAAACCATGTTGTTAAGCTCACTGATCTGGCAGCCACCTTAAGGAACCCAACAAGTCAAAACCTTTTCTATTCCTTAATGTCCACTCCCTTTCTGGTGTGGGTATGGCCTATCCTTGGACCACTGTTTGTAATCTTATAATGTATCTATTTTTACCACGTATTATAAAGTTCATTCAAACTCAAGTAGGTAAAATCTCTAACCAAACTTTTAACCAGCTTCTACTTAGAAATTATCAGCATCTGGCCACAGATGAATCAACTGCCTTCTCTAGAGAACATCCCTCACAATGCTGAAAAACCCTTCAAATATTCCTGGGATACCTTCTTGAGAGCGATACCTGATGATGCCTGGCTTGTACCCGCCATAGAGAATTATACTGCCTGGACTGAAGTGATAATGTACCTTTGGCTACAGGGAACATTTTGTGATGTCACATCTGACCTTATACCAATCTTTGCAGCTTTCTTGTAGGGACTCCTAACTTCCCTCCTTCAAACCCCTTCCCGGCGACGCTCCCACTCAGCAGGAAATAGCCAGAACGACTCATAACAAAAAAGGGGGAATGTTGGGGGTCTCCCTGAGAACTCCCCGGGGCCTTTCAGACATGGCGGCAGGCAAATTGCCAGTGGGCAGCTAAGAACTCCCCGGGCCTTTCAGATAAGGAGCCCCTAATGCAATATGGCAGTGGGCAAATTGCCAGTGGGCAGATAACAAGTTGTTTTGAAAACCTTCTAATTGGCCCTCCAGTCTTCCATACTCGTGAACAGTTTGTGATCCCTATGAATCTTATGCAGGGCGAACGTGCATGCACCATAGTTGATGACCTGACCTTTACTATGATTGGCCCTGGGAGCTTCCTGGTTTAAGATAACTATCACTTTCTATATAAGCTAGCACCAGTTTGCAATAAGGTGCTTCCTCTTTGTCACTGCTATCTGTGTGTGCGTTTTAATCTCCGATGACGAGCCTTGGCCCTTTTAAAGGCGAGAATATTATTTGTGCTATAGCATCGCTTGAAGAAAGCTGAATAACACATTTTCTTTGAACTATAATCATAATCTCTCCTTCAAACTGGCATCAATAACATCTGGCAATGTGGGGACAGGTGCATAGAGTGAGTACTGCATACATGGCATATATTAAAGGCATCTCAGTGGCAGGCCACTAATCTCATGCTAGGTGAGCAGCAGATCACTTACCCCATAGGCACAGCCGTGAGGCCATGTGTTACAGTCCCTGCGCTTGCTCCATGGCCCACTCCTCAACTGGTTGCTGCAAGGACAGTTAGTATTGGTGGCTGAGTGTAATCTGCTTACCTACTGCCTGAATACATATACATGGTAACTGTGTGAAAAAAATTAGACCTACTTCCTGCTTGGTCTCCGGAGGTCTTGATTTGAGACTCTGCAACCACACTCTCCTCTACTCTGCTCTGTAGACCTCCTTGCTGGATGAGAGAGGCCCTGCATGTGACACCCAAGCAGGGACCTGAGGTAAGCCTATAAGACAGGGTGTGGCCCCTCCACAGAGCAATGAGGAAGAAGAAATGGAGAACCTAAAGAGTTCCACCAAAGACTCCCAGATGCAAGTGCTACACACTCTCCTAGATACTAGAGGTTTAACTCTGAATAAAAGAGAAGCGCAGAAGTTCTGGGGTATAAAAACCAACCCGTGGATAAATGTTGCTGATGTTTTTGATCCTACGATATGGGACAAGATAATGGGAAATGTGTGGCAAGCTGAAGTGAGACAGGGGTATACTTTACCAACTTTTTTTTTTTCCTATTGTGACAGTCATTCAGCAAGGTTTAGGGGGCCCTGCAACAGACCCTTGTCATGTAATGATGGCCCTGAGGGAAGATGAGGCTGTGAAAACAAGATGGGGGGGTGGGGGGGAGCAGGGATGACAATCTACCTCAAAGCAAGCAACCACAACAGCTGCAGGAGGGAGAGAGGCAAGAAATGGTACCTCTAGCCTCCATGGTGCAGAAAGAGGTGACCACAAATGGTGCAGGTGTGCCTTCTACTGACAGGCAAAGATTACATCCTTCCCTAAGTCAAGGGCAACTGCCTCCTTATGAGACAATGCCAAAGCCAGCAAGGGACTATGACAGTTTAGAAATGACCAGGCCATCAGACAGGTCAAAGCCATGGTCTCCCAGAAACCCATTGCAGGAGGCCAGAGATCCTATTGAAGATCAATGTGGCATAAAAGAAGGTTAATGGGGTAAGGGCATACAAGGTTTCCCAGTCAGCATGGCTCCCACACTATAGTACCCTGCCACTTAGTATCCACACACATTGGGTTCTCCAAAAAGCTAAAGAAGGCAGTGAAAGAGGATGAGCCCTGGGGGTCGTTTACAAAGCAGATGCTCGGATTGCTCAGTCTTGAACTTAATTGTCCTTGAGACTGGAAAGACCTAGGCAGAGCATCTTGAGCCCACAACATTTTTAAGTGAAAGACATTTTTCTATGATGAATGTGAACAGGCCTACCAAATTATTTCAATCAGGTACAACTCTGTGCTTTAAGGGCCTGGAGGAACCAGCTGGGAGAGGTACAGTTTTTATACAGGACTTAAGGCAGAAAGCCACTGAGGACTTGCCACAGTTTATTGAAAGAGTAAAGAAGGTGGTAGAAGGAAAGGGGTCTCATGAAGGACCTAGGGAGGCCTTAGCAAAAGAACTGATCTGAGATTAAATAAGGAACATAGTGCAGCAGTGGTGCCAGTACAACACTGCACACTGGATGACTGGACTTTGGCCACCCAGGACCCAGGGACACAAGAAGCTCAAGCCTCTCTGCTTGCCTCAGCCATGGCAGTTGCACAAAGGCAGAAGTAAAGAGGCTTGCAGACAGCTAGTCAGAGACTTCAAAAAGTGTGCACCCTTTTTTTTCCCATTGACCCTTTACAACCTGCTGGAATGAATCCCCAAGAGTTAAAATCTAATGCTTTATGGCAAATGGATGTCACTCAATATGTTCTTTTTGGAAATTTAAAATATATTCATGTGGGGCTGGAGTTGTAGCTCAGTGGTAGAGCACTTGCCTAGCATGTGTGAGGCACTAGGTTAGATTCTCAGCACCACATACAAGTATATGAATAAAAGGAAAGTCCATCAATGTCTAAAAAATTTAAAATAAATTATATATACATATACATACATATACATACATATATATATATATATATAATTTACTTTAAATTTTATATATATATATATATATATATATATTCGTGTAATCATCAATATCTATTCAGGCTGTTTAATGACCATAGAGTCCACAGGAGAAAGCACAAAAAAGGTCATCTCCCATCTACTTAAATGTTTTGGAATTATGGATGTTCCCATGTCTATTAAAACTGACAATGGGCAAGCCTATACTACCAGGACATTTCAGGTGGATTGCAATCATTGGTATATACAACACTTAATTGGGATCCCCTATAACCCTCAGGCTCAAGGCATACTACAAAAAGCATCTAAGGAATTAAAGACTATGCTACAAAACAGAAGGGGAAACTATACCAAGACCCCACTCAATGGCTTAAACAAAACCTTATTTGCTTTAATTTTTCTTTCAATGTCACAATCTTCTATAGAAAAAACAGCCCATGATCATCAGAGCCCTCTCTCAAGGCCCTCCCATCTACCTTTGGTCTCATGAAAGGATCCCACAAAAAATGCATGGGATGCTCTGGGGCCCCTTGTAAACATGGGTTGAGAGTTTGCTTATATTAAGAGGAGCCTCACCCCACCTGGGTGTCTGCCAGAAAGTCAAGCCCTGGACCTGAAGAATCACCACCCAAAAAGAGCAAGGACTTAATTCTGGAGAAGAAACCCAACACACAAAGGACTCAACAATGCAAACGGACCTCACATAAAGTAACCTGGGGTGATATTCAAGGTCTTGTTGAACAAGCCACCAGATTGGCCCCTTTGACAGATGGCAATACCACCCCTGGGCCTGTGGTGATTGTCCTATTGTGTTCAACACTCACTGCTCACAGTGAAATCTCCCATCAGTTTGGACATTAGGCCACCATCTTTAACAATTGCTAATTGGGAAGGGACATTACCCAAGCTCTTCTCAAATAATTCCAAACTTATTGATCTTGGTTATAAATATCCATTCAAGAGGTAATCATACCCTGGAATACTATCATTTCCATACCAACTCTGCCTATGTTTCTACTTAGTGGATAAGAATACCTATAATCTAGACAGTCCCCTCTGTTTTGCTCTTGCTAGTGAAACTATTGTAGATAACTATAATAAGCCATACATTGGGCTTCTCTCACCGACCTTAGAGTTATACTTAATGCTACCTATTAATGAAGTAAATAGTTAATAATAAAGTTATACTTAATGCTACCATACACTCCCCCATGGCAAATGCAAGAAACCTTTGCTGCCAACATGCCCACAAACACTTTTTGGAAAGCTGCCCTCAGATTATGAGAGCATCCAATGGAATCAATGGGACCCTGCCATATCTTATGTCCTTGATAAGCAGAATTTCTTTGGGAAAGAACAATTATCTATGATCCTGGGTGGTCACAGCTCCCTGGAATGTAACTGATGAGCCCAAAAACCACATGGGCTACTACTGTACCTGCTAAATGGGACTAGCCCTTACCAACTGTTATGCAGCAAATCAGTATGGCATGATGGATATCACTCCAATATTACTAGCTGCTAGATCCATCAAATGGGCACGAGTCAGCTGGATGAAGGGATCGATATTGAGTCCAGTCCCTGACCATGGATTTGGCTTTGTGCCAAATTATACCCATACCTAATATACACAAGCTTGTGTTATGCTACCCTTTGCCATGCTAATAATCAATGATACTGATGGCATAAATATCATTCCTATAGAGATCCCTTGTGCAATCAATACATCCTACTGGCTTATAAATTGTCTAACCCCTGATATGAAAGCTAAACGTATATTTATCTTCAGAGTGCCCCCAGCAATCTGGCAACCAGTGAACCTGTCCAGAGAGTGGAGGAGTCCATGGAACCCGAAGATGAAGAATCTTCTGAATGAGATCCTTTGCCAGACAAGGTGTGCAATTGGCCTCATCATTGCTAGAATTATTGCCCTGGTAGTGGCCATCGCCACCACAGCCACTGTGGCTGCTTCGCTCATTCAGAGTATCCAGACAACTCAGACTATAAACAATTTGTCTACTGCCAGGGCAGAAGCCTTTGCTGTTCAAAATGACACCGCGATTTTAGTCATTCAGCAAGAACAGACCTCCACCAGGAATAACTAGATACTGTTAATGTTGCAAAGGCTCACTTGTGACCCTATGTTGCAACTTGTGAATTTCATAGTATTTATGTCACCCAATTTGCTATTATTGAAGATGTAACCTTGCACTTCTCCAATTTTTGTCAGTATATTAAGGGTGCTTGGGATGCTAACTATGTTATTACTACACATAATCTTCCTAAGGCAATTGTCAAAATCAATGAGACTACGGTATCAATCTTGACGACCTCTTCCTTCTTCCAGGGATTGACTGAACATTGGAAAAACCTGATATCCAAGTTAACTAATCTTTAAACTGCTATTATTCTGGCCCTACTATTTAAAATAGTGATGATTTTTTTTCCTTCTGTTGTGAGACACTTATGTAACCATGTAAATGCCACTGAATGAAAAACAGCGATGCTGGCTGAAGTCTTCGCAGCACAGTCAGAGAACAGAGATGTGGGGACAAGTGCATGGAGTACTGCATACGTGGCATGGGTTAAGGGCCTCTGAGTGACAAACTACTCCCCTCGTGCTAGGCGCATGACTGGCAGGCCATTTAACCCATAGGCACAGCCCTGGGCATGAGGCCATGTGTTACAGCCCCTGTGCTTGCTCCATGGCCCACTCCTTGACTGGTTGCTGCAAGGACATTAGCAGAAATTGCATTGGTGGCTGCCTGTAACCCGCTTAGCTACTGCCTGAGTATATATACATGGTAACTGCGCAATAAAATCAGACCTGCATCCTGCTTAGCCTCTGGAGGTCTTTATTAGCGACTCCACAGCCACCCCTCCTCTACCCTGTTCGATGGGCCTCCACACTGTATGAGAGAGAGCCCACACATGGCAAGACTTGAATTCCTCTCTAAGTAAATTCGCTTCGTCCCAATACTAATCCTATGTTATCTGGTGGCAGTGGCCCATGAATCCCTATAGGGACAAGTAGTGGGCCCATCTCAGGAGTTAAAATTAGTCCCATGGCTGGTCAGAGTCCTGTTTTCAGCCCTGGGTGGAAACATCCTGAAAGGATAGTAATGCTGGACCAGCTGGGCTAAGCTTGATGATGTCTGTTGGTGAGCCCTTGGCTCCTCTTCCTGTATAAACTGTAACACCCCTACTGTTTGGCAAGGGTAGGCATGTCCCGCCCCCAGTTTCATGGAGGCAGTGAAGACATATGTGGAGTGGCAAATTGTTGTTAGTTATTTCCACCATGTCTGCTGGGGCCTCCCCACACCAGGTGTTCACCTCTCCAATGGTGTAGGTGCAAACCCGATGGATCTCCCCAGCTTCATGGCAATCCACAGTCCCTAGCCATGTGCCCAGTCTTACCACAGTTAAAACATTGCTCTGAGAATAGCATCTCCTAGACTGAGGCTATACAGCCTGTTTTAAAGCTGCAGCCATGGTCAAACCTTGCAAATGCATCAAACCCACAGCAGGAAAAAAAGGTGAATAAATGTAAAACACTTCCTCTTTACCGATGCAGTCAGATAATTTCTTGACAGACTTTGTTAGCATTTTTCAAAGGTTAATTGTTTGACCAGAACCTCAGAAGTATTTGAATCACCAATCATCCTATTTGCTGCCTGAAAAGGCCATGCTACAAATTTCTCCTCTGGTTCCTGCCGGATCTGACTAAAATCTAAATTTTTTTTCACCTTTGGTAAATCTCTCCAGGTTTTTCTGGCATATGAACTAACTTGATCATAAATCGATAAATCATAATTTAACTGTTGCTGTAAATCAGCAAATGGCCCTATTCTGGTTAACATCTCTACTGGAACATCAATGACATGTGTGAAATTTCTTTCAGCTTATTCACTACAAAAACCCATCCAATTTGATCACCACAATAAAAAAAAAAAAAAAATCACCTCCAGACAGACACATTTTTGCTAGCGTGACCCAGTCATAGGTAGTAATGCCTCACTACAAATTGGTTCAATTAGGCTCTGAACAGAAGGTGAATTTCAGACATGACTGAAGCAAGAATATTTAAGCTCTATCTTAGTTTTAAAAGGAACCACAGAATGAACTCAAACACACTTGTTTTGTTTGTCTATCATCTCAAAAATTGGAAAAAGCTAGAAACTTGTAATGTCTTTTCCTTTCCCCAATTCAGTCCTAAGACCATGTTGAAGTGGGGAGAGTTTGGCTACAGCCATGTCGAGAAAGCTAAACCTCCTTCTCCTGGAGGGAAGCGGCCATATCCGAATGGCAGAAGCTGGACAACCCCATGGCAGATTACAAAACCCATTTCCAGCTCACATTCTCCACTTGACTGGGAAACTTCCGAATCCCATAGCTCAGCCTCTAGAATTCCCCCATGCGGTTTGTTCTTTCGGATTTCCCTTCCTGAATCTCCACTTGGGTTACTACCATCCTCTTCAGCACACACCACATCAATGAGTTTCAGTAATGCACTAGTGGCTCACTCTCTCTCCAGATCTGCTGTAAATGGAATAGCCTTAGGTCTTCCCTGAGGCTCTGTCTGAGGTTTTGATCTACAGACCCAGACCAGCATGATTTGACTCCACCCTTAGTGCAGACACACACAGAGAAATTCTCCTTGGAGCAGAGCAAGGCTGCTTGTCATGTTCAAGTCTCTGAAATTGCATTCTGCAGCCCTTCCAGTAAGTCCTCAGATGACCAGTGGTCATCCTTTCAATCTGAGGAATGACATCTCTAAAGCAGTCCAAACTTTCTGAATATTATCTATTGCACTATAGGTAATTTAGCTGAAAGGCAATCTTTAAATCATTTTCTACCAAGGCTCTCCCAAATATGTAAATTAGGCAATTCTTCCTCACCAAACCATGGAAAGACATCACTATTTTTAGAAATTGTGTGAGTCATCAAACTCCTCATTTCATCAAAATTAGAAGCACTAATTTTGGATCCTTTGGATCCCAAATTTTCCAGTGCTCAATATCCCCCCCCCATCCACACACACAGACACACACACACACACACACACACACACACACACACTTTGGCCTTAGTTTATAACTTTTTAGATAAAATCCAGCTGTATCTTGCCACTTAAGAAACACTTTTTTATCTTTCAAATACTATTGATACAATATATTTCATGAAAAACTGAGGCTGAAATTAGTGAACATCTGCTATTTAAGTTGACAAGCCCAGAGAGGGACACCACTGATTGCAACAAAAACATGTCTAAATCAGGTTATCCTATCAAAAGGGAAATTCTCTCAAGACATTTGGCTCATTTAAGGACTGGATGACCTTCTCCACTAAGAGGCACTGTGTTGTGCCCTTGTATATGCATGAAGCGAGTTTTGCCTTGGAATACCTGTAAAAATTAACTGGGATAATCTTTCTAGTTCTTTGGAATAGTTTCATCTTCTTTCACAAATCTGAACACCCGGTTACAAGGATGATCTTTGTCTTTTCCTTCAATACTAGAATCAAAGTGACTGACCAACAATGGGTCTGCAAGGAATAGAAAAAAAAAAAAAGTTGTGAAAAGATCATTTTAATGTCTAATCTAGGATCAACTTAGATGAAACCTACAATATAACATTCCTGTGTTACCCAAGGTAACCAGTTGCTAGCACAAGAGGCTCCATTCCCCAACCTCAAGATGCTCTGCATGAGGAGTTGGCTACACAGGGGCAGATATCCTCTAAGAACTCTAAGAAACATGGCAACTGTGGGTACCATGCAGGTCTTAAAGGCAGGACCAGGTAAAAATATGGCAGTGACTGAGGACATGTCACCCTATCATGTTTCCAAAAGGAAAACTCAACAAAAAGACATTGTGATATGATATCTGTGCCTCAGGAGGATAAATGAAGAGGTACAAAGGTGTTTTCATATAAGTTTTCAATAACTATTCTCTGCTTTCCTGTTATGAGAATGATCATAAACAGCAACAAAAGATCTTTTTCAAAATGCCATGAATAGGCATTTTGAATTAAAATGAATTAAAATATTCTGTTAGTTGAAATGTAGCATGGGTAAGCATTAATAACATAGTGAAATACATGCAGAAAGAAAGCATTTAGAAAGACTACATTTTCCATAATATGGCAAACACAGTACAAAACAGGTGGGTGATCTCTAGGTAGAAAAGAGTGACAAGCCATGCTTCAAACCATAGCTACTCCAAATATGAATCCCTTACATGAATCAGGATTCTCCTGTAATGACCCTCCCTGTTTTCATGACCCGTTCTGAGTCAGTGTAAGGTACAGGCAAGGGGCTACACAAAGAGGACTGCAAATCACACAATCGGAGCCAATCAGGCAAGGACAATACAAGCAGGGCCTAGTTGCTAGTCCACTCTCACCATGTGGGCCAGAAAAGACAAAATATTGAGCTATATCTGTGTTGAAATGAAATTCAGTTGAGTACCTGACCTTAGAAATGCCCAGGTCCCCACAGCTTGTTCTAGCTGTTTCCAACCAACCCTTGTCCCTTGTTGCAGAATACCTAAGCCCACAGACTTATCATTTTCTGGCTTCTGCAACCTCTCTACAAATCAGCCATCACATGAATAGCAGATTGACAGAGACTATGACAAAACCACCCAGATATCAAGGAACCTGAAGATGAATTCAGAGCTTTGCTTAAGCCATAGACAAAAATATTTTAGATCATGAAGTCTACCCTCTATTATCTATCTGTGCCTCTCATTGGAAAGTTCTCATCCTATAAAACTGGAGTGGAAAGGCTCCAGGCTCAGATTCCTCTAGCCCTGAGTGCCAAGAGAAGAAATTCAAAGTCTGGTTGCAGAGCAAAAGATTGAAAGGTTCTTAGCTACAACTTTTTTCACAAAGAGTTTTCCACCTTGAATAGCTGACTTTGAAAAGGGTATATTTGAATTTTACCTGGAATGTAAATTTATATCAATTTACTAATAATAATATCAATAATGCATATTCACAAATAGTGAGAATTACTTTAACATATAATAAATAATAATAGTGAGTATAATTTTAAATTTTCAGGTTTTATAACTTTCATGTTCTGGTTGAATATTTGTGTGTGTGTGTGTGCATGTGTGTGTGTGTGTGCACGCGTGTGTGTGTGGAGAGACAGAGAGAGAGAGAGAGACAGACAGACAGACATTGATTACAGGCATGAACAACTACACACAGATCATCCTCTTATAATTTGAAGAGGCAGCTTGATCTCTCCAAAGGAGAAAGGTCAGTACAACATCACTGTCCATGAAAACCAAATATGAGCTATGTATGTAACCTTGAAATTTTAGTGGTCACATAGTCCCTGAAAAAACTTATAATAATTTATTTAATCCAAAAAATCTGAAACACTTTCATTTTAATACATGGCCAATTTAAAATTATTAATTAATTGTACATATTTTCCGCACTAACCCTTCACAAGTTCCTCTGTGTGTTAAATTTCAACATTTCAAAACTGGCCAGCCACATTCAGGTGTGCCACACCCTCAGTGACAAGATGCTGCCATATTGCATATGCAGATCTGAGAACTCTCATGCCGGAGACCAGAATAGTGAATAACCTGATTTCTTTTTTTTTTTTTTCTTTTGACCAGAGGTGAGAAAACATGACTTTCCTTCCAAGATCTCTTTTGGCCCAAGTGGGGAAGAGATGGTGCCCTGAAAAAAGTAAGTCACCAAAGGTAGAATGCTGTTTCCCAACTGCTGTTCATCAGTGGCACCTCCTCTTACAGACATCAGACAGTGAACAATGGGTGATGTGGTCTAAGAAAGAATGAATCCCATGTGGACTTTAGATCTGTCCTCACCTTAGACACCATTTTTTTTTTTTATATATGAAGGGAATAGACTAAAGACAAACTTCTTATTTTGCATTTTACCCTTAACTCTAGCCTTAGGCTATGGTTGTTTTATCCTTTGATGTGGAGTCCTGGAGACTTTAAGCACTGTTAACATGTTTTCATGTCTCTATGCATTTCTATGTAATCAAATGATCTAACAAGAGAGTAAATATTAAATCAGAAGAACAGGAACATGGTACCTATTACATGTCTGCTGCCTGTCGGTTAATTTGAAATCGGCATGCCATTATTACTGGCATCCTGGTTGCAATGTGTGTTTCTTGCACAGCTACTAAGCCTAACAAGCCACCACCAAGTTTTTAGACTATAATTAAGACAATTTAGGCTCAGTTTATCTAGGCTATTCCTCTAGTGTCTGCCAGGCTCCATCAGGAATATATTCTGTTGCTTGATTTTGTATTTTTTGGAGAGAGTTGACTGTCCCCTGGGGCACTTTTTTACTCCACCCCATGAGATCTTATTGTTCATGGAGTTGTTGGGAGTTTGAAAGGGAAAAGCAGAAGCTTTCAAAACATTTAAGACCTAAACATAGAACTGGTACACTGTTCCCACCAGCACATTACCACAGGAGTTAAAGCCCTGATGGCCCAGATCCAACCACACCAGCTTGCGTGCGACCCAGGCTCACAGTAGGCCCGGGTCTACCCCTCCACCCAAGGGGCAGACACCCACAGGAGCCAGCCTCTGGCACACGACCGCCTCTTCCAACCAGCAGACTACCGCGGGAGCCCAGGCACAGCCCAGATCTGTCCACACCAACTTGCGCAGGACCCGGGTCCACAGTAGGTCTGAGTCTGCCTGCCCTCTACCTGAGAGCCTAAGCCTAACCCACTTCAATCTTGGGACACTGCAGTCATCACCACAGTCTTCCCACCCAGTAGTCCCTAACTTTCTGACAGCAGACAGGGCCCAGAATCTGATGCATCTCAGAGCAGGCATCCCAAAGGGAGGGTGAGGCCACCCTTTCAGCCCCATCTCTGAAAGACACTGCTTCCATCTTGGGGCACCTTAACTATTACCTCCAGTTACCTCGGCTATTGCAGCCATCACCTTCAAGGGGGGGGGAAAAGTACTCAGAAATTCCTGAAATAAAGGATACAATAAATCCAATAAATAACTCAATAGAAAACATAACCAAGAGACTAGATCACTTGGAAAAAACAATGTCAGATAATGAAGACAAAGTATAAAATCTGGAAAATAAAGTTGATCACACAGTGAAGATGGTAAGAAACAATGAACAGAACATCCAAGAATTATGGGACAGCATCAAAAGAACAAATCTAAGAGTTATTGGCATAGAGGAAGGCACAGAGTTTCAAACCAAATGAATGCATAATCTCTTCAATGGGATACCAGAAAATTTCCCAAGTATGAAGAATGAATTGGAAAACCAAATACAAGAGGCTTACAGGACACCAAATTACAAAATTACAAGAGATCTACACCAAGGCACATGATAATGAAAATGCCTAGCATACAGAATAAGGATAGAATCTTAAAAGCCCCAAGAGAGAGAAATCAGATCACATATAGGAGGAGATCAATTTGTATGTCAGCGGATTTTTCAAACCAGACCTTCCGAGCCAAGAGACTGTGGAACAACATAAACCAAGATCTGAAAGAAAATGGATGCCAACCAAGAATCTAATCCAGCAAAACTAAGCTTTAGAGTTGATGATGAAATAAAAACCTTCCATGATAAATAAAAGTTAAAAGAATCTACAACTAGAAAATCTACACTACAGAACATACTCAGCAAAATATTCCAAGAAGAGGAAATAAAAAATAATGATAAAAATCAGCAGAGGGAGGTATTACACTAAAGGAAAATCTAATCAAAGGAGAATAAAGTGTGTTAAATGCCAAAAATAAACAAAAATGTCTGGGAATACAAATCACTTCTCAATAATATCCATTAACGTCAATGGCCTAAACTCACCATTAAAAGACACAGATTAGTAGATTGGATTTAAAAAAAAAAACAGGCCCAACAATATGTTGCTTCCAAGAGACTCATATCTCATAGAAAAAGACATCCACAGACTAAAGGTGAAAGATTGAGAAAAATCATACCACTCACATGGACTGCGAAAGCAAGCAGCATTTCCATTCTCGTATCAAATAAAGCAGGCATCAATCAAAAAGAATAAAAAGGACACTACCTACTGCTCAAGGGAACCATACACCAACAAGACAAATATATATGCCAAACAATAAATATATATGCCCCAAACAATCTATGTTCATCAAACAAACTCTTCTCAAGTTTGAGAGTCAAATAGACCACATAACAATAATTTTGGGTGACTTAAGCACACCTCTTTCATCACTAGATAGATCTTCCACACAAAAGCTGAACAAAAAAACTACAGAACTCAATAATATAATCAATAACTTAGACTTAACTGATATATATAAAATATATCCCTCAATGAGAGAATACAGTTTCTTCTCGGCAGCACAGGAATCCTTCTCTAAAATAGACCACATACTATGCCACAAAGCAAGTCTTAGCAAATAAAAATGTAGAGATATTACCCTGCATTCTATCAGATCATAATGGAATGAAATTAGCAATCAATAATAAAATGAGAAACAAAATCCACTCCAACACCTGGAGACTAAATAATATGGCACCGAATGACCATTTGGTTGCAGAAGACATCAATGAGGAGATTTAATAAATTTTAGAGGTGAATGAGAACACAGATACAACATATTGAAATCTCTGAGACACTATGAAAGCAGTTCTAAGAGAAAAGTTCATTGCATGGAGTAAATTCCTTAAAAGAAAAAGTCAACAAATAAGTGACTTAACATTATATCTCAAAGCCCTAGAAAAAGAAGAACAAATCAATACCAACAGCAATAAAAGACAGGAAAAAATTAAAATCAGAGCTGAAATCAATGAAATTGAAAAAAAAAAAAAAGAAACAATTGAAAAAAAAATGACAGAACAAAAAGTTGGTTCTTTGAAAAAATAAATAAAATTGACAAACCCTTAGCCATGCTAACAAAGAAAGGGGAAGAGAAAACTCAATTGCTAACATACCTGATGAAACAGAAAATATAACAGACCCTACAGAAATACAGAAGATAATTAGAAATTATTTTGAAAACTTGTACTCCAATAAAATAGAAAATGTCGAAGGCATCAACAAATTACTCATATAATTTGCCCAAATTGAATCAGGATGAATAACACAATTTAAACAGATCAATTTCAAGTGATGCCATCAAAAGTCTATCAAACAAGAAAAGCCCAGGACCGAATGGATACACAGCTGAGTTCTACAAGACCTTTAAAGAAGAACTAACACTAATACTCTTCAATTTATTTCAGGAAACAGAAAATGAGAGAGCACTTCCAAACTCACTCTATGAGGCCAATATCACCCTGATTCCAAAACCAAGCAAAGACACATCAAAAACAGAAAACTTTTAGACCAATATCTCCAATGAACATAGATGCAAAATTTTTCAATAAAATTCTGGCAAATCAAATTCAAAAACATATCAAAGAGATCATGTACCACGATCAAGTGGAATTTGCCCGAGGGAGGCAAGGTTGGTTCAACATACGGAAATCAAGAAATGTAATTCACCACATGAATAGACTTAAAGATAGAATCATATTTGTTATGGGCCAGGCTATCTGGGCAATGACCAAACAGACTCAATTTATCCTGAGACTCCATATCATGTAAGAAATGCTTCTCGAATGGGAAAGCCTCAACTCTGTACCCATTGATAGTTACCCGGCATAACATACTTGGCAACACAAAACAGCAAATCTTATATAATGTAAAATTGTTCTCTTTGCTTTCCATATTTCCTGGACAATGTACCTTGTCAGAGATTAATTGTCTAGACGTTAGTAACCATTCTCCAACTTTTACTCAACTAGAGTCATTTCAACCCACTTCCTTTCTGCTTGCTTGCTGCTCTGGCAACCTGGAAAGTCCTGTGGGAAATATCATGTACCCATTGCGTTCTCTTGTTAACTGCCCAATACAGCTTCTGTACTTGATGGCTAAACCCCTAAACATACCTTTTGTGGTTTTTTGGCTTACATATGAGGCCAACTGAGGGCGGGCCCATCACTGTATCTTTTTCTTTGAGAGCAGAGGGTTCACTGCTGGCCAGCAATAAAGACTTAATTAGAATGGCGATGTGTGTTCTCAGAGTTATTTAAATGTCTCGGTATCGGTATGAAAATATGATCATCTCAATAGGCACAGAAAAAGCATTTGGGTAAAATGTAGCACTCCTTTAAGTTCAAAACACTAGAAAAATTAGGGGTAACAGGAACATATCTCACCATCATAAAGGCTATTTATGCTAAAACCCAGGCCAACATCATTCTAAATGGAGAAAAATTGAAGCATTCCCTCTAAAAACTGGAACAAGACAGGGATACCCTCTTTCACCACTTTCTTTTAACATAGTTCCTGAAACACTGGCCAGAGCAATTTGACAGATGAAAGCAATTAAAGGAATACACATATGAAAAAAAAATCAAATTGGCAATATTTTGTGATGATATGATTCTATACCTAAAAGACCCAAGAAATTCCACCAGAAAACTTCTAGAACTTGTAAATGAATTCAGCAAAATAGCAGGATATAAAATCCACACCCATAAATCAAAGGCATTTCTTTATATTGGTGACCCTCAGAAAGGAAAATGAGAAAAACTACCCCATTCTCAATAGCCTCAAAAAAAAAAAAAAGATAGATAAAATACTTGAGAATCAACTTAATGAAAGAGGTGAAAGATCTATATAATGTAACTTACAGAGACCTAAAAAAAGAAGTCAAAAAAGACCTTTGAAGATGGAAAGATCTACCTTGCTCTTGGACAGGCAGGATTAATATTATCAAAATGACCATACTACCAAAAGCACTATACAGATTTAATGCAATTCCAATCACAATCCCAATGACATTCCTCATAGAAACAACAACAAAGAAAAAAGAAGCCATGAAATTCATCTGGAAAAAATAAGAGACCCACAATAACTAAAGCAATCCTTAGAATGAAGAGTGAAGCAGATGGCATCACTATACCAGACCTTAAACTATACTATAGACGAACAGTAAAAACAAACAACATGATATTGTACCAAAACAGACGGGTAGATCAATGATACAGAATAGAGGAGACAGAGTCTAACTCACAAAATTACAATAATCTTATCTTAGACAAAGGTGCCAAAAACATGCATTTGTTGAAGATAGCCTCTCAACAAATGGTGCTGGGGAAACTGGAAATCTATATGCAACAAAATGAAATTAAACCCCTATCTCCCACAATGTGCAAAAACTCAACTCAAAATGGATCAGGGATCTACGAATAAAACCAGAGATTCTGTGTCTAATAGAAGAAAAAGTAGGCCCAAACTCCACCATGTGGGATTAGGCCCCAACTTCCTTCATAAGACTCCTTTGGCACAAGAATTAAAATCAAGAATAAATAAATGGAATGGACTGAAACAAACAAAGAAATAAAAGTTTCTTTGCAGCAAAAGAAACAATCTGTAAGTGAATAGAGAGCCTGCATCGTGGGAGCAAATCTTTACCCTTCACACATCTGATGGAGCTCTAATCTCTAGGATATATAAAGAGCTCAAAAAGCTACATTCCAAAATAATAATAATAATAATAATAATAATAACAACAACACAATCAACAAATGGGCCAAGGACTTGAACAGACACATCTCAGAAGATGATATATAATCAATCAACAAATATATGAAAAAATGTTCATCATCATTAGCAATTAGAGAAATCAACACTACTCTAAGATTTCATCTCACTCATAAGAATGAGAGTCAGAATGGCAGCTATTATGAAGACGAACAACAGTAAGTGTTGGTGAGGATGTGGGGAAAAGGGTACACTCATACACTGCCTGTGGGACTGCAAGTGGGTGCAGCCAATATGGAAAGCAGTATGGAGATTTCTTGGAAAATTGGGAATGGAACCACCATTTAACTCGGCTTTCCCTCCCCATAGTCTATGCCCAAAGGACTTAAAAGCATACTACAGGGGGCTGGGGATGTGGCTCAAGCAGTAGTGGGCCCGCCTGGCATGCGTGCGGCCCGGGGTTTCGATCCTCAGCACCACATACAAACAAAGATGATGTGTCCGCGGAAAACTAAAATTTGAAACTGAAATTCATATGGAAAAATAAAAGACCCAGAATAGCAAAAGCAATTCTAAGCAGGAAGTGCGAATCAGGCGGTATAGCGATACCAGATTTCAAACTATATTACAGAGCAATAGTAACAAAGACAGCATGGTACTGGTACCAAAACAGGCGGGTGGACCAATGGTACAGAATAGAGGACACAGAGACCAATCCACAAAGTTACAACTATCTTATATTTGATAAAGGGGCTAAAAACATGCAATGGAGGAAGGATAGCATCTTCAACAAATGATGTTGGGAAAACTGGAAATCCATATGCAACAAAATGAAACTGAACCCCCTCCTCTCACCATGCACAAAAGTTAACTCAAAATGGATCAAAGACCTTGATATCAAATCAGAGACTCTGCGTCTGATAGAAGAAAGAGTTGGCTACGATCTACATATAGTGGGGTCGGGCTCCAAATTCCTTAATAGGACACCCATAGCACAAGAGTTAATAGCAAGAATCAACAAATGGGATTTACTTAAACTAAAAAGTTTTTTCACAGCAAGAGAAACAATAAGAGAAGTAAATAGGGAGCCTACATTATGGGAACAAATATTTACTCCTCACACATCAGATAGAGCCCTAATATCCAGAATATACAAAGAACTCAAAAAATTAGACAATAAGATAACAAATAACCCAATCAACAAATGGGCCAAGGACCTGAACAGAAACTTCTCAGAGGAGGACATACAATCAATCAACAAGTACATGAAAAAATGCTCATCATCTCTAGCAGTCAGAGAAATGCAAATCAAAACCACCCTAAGATACCATCTCACTCCAGTAAGATTGGCAGCCATTATGAAATCAAACAACAACAAGTGCTGGCGAGGTTGTGGGGAAAAGGGTTCTCTTGTACATTGCTGGTGGGGCTGCAAATTGGTGCGGCCAATTTGGAAAGCAGTATGGAGATTCCTGGGAAAGCTGGGAATGGAACCACCATTTGACCCAACTATTGCCCTTCTCGGACTATTCTCTGAAGACCTTAAAAGAGCGTATTACAGGGATACTGCCACATCGATGTTAATAGCAGCACAATTTACAATAGCTAGATTGTGGAACCAACCCAGATGCCCTTCAATGGATGAATGGATTAAAAAAATGTGGCATCTATACACCATGGAGTATTACGCAGCACTAAAAAATGACAAAATCTTGGAATTTGCAGGGAAATGGATGGCACTAGAGCAGATTATGCTTAGTGAAGCTAGCCAATCCCTAAAAAACAAATACCAAATGTCATTTTTGATATAATGAGAGCAACTAAGAATAAAGCAGGGAGGAAGAGCAGGAACAAAAGATTAACATTAAACAGAGACATGAGGTGGGAGGGAAAGGGAGAGAAAAGGGGAATTGCATGGAAACGGAGGGAGACCCTCATTGTTATACTAAATTACATATAAGAGGTTATAAGTGGAATGGGAAAATAAACAAGGTGAGAAATTAATTACAGTAGAAGGGGTAGAGAGAGAAGATGGGAGGGGAGGGGAGGGGGGATAGTAGAGGATAGGAAAGGTAGCAGAATACAACAGTTACTATTATGGTATTATGTAAAAATGTGGATGTGTAACCCATGTGATTCTGCAATCTGTACTTGGGGTAAAAAAGGGAGTTCATAACTCACTTGAAGCTAATGTATGCTAATGTATGAAATATGATATGTCAAGAGCTTTGTAGGGTTTTGAACAACCAATAAAAAAAAAAGAAAAAGAAAAAAAAATGTTAAAAAATAAATAAATAAATAAATAAAATTTAAAAAAAAAAAAAAAAAGCATACTACAGGGACACAGCCACATCAATGTTTATAGCAGCACAATTCACAATAGCTAAACTGTGGAAGCAACCTAGATGCCCTTCAATAGATAAATGGATTGAAAAAAAGTGGCATATATACACAATAGAATATTACTCAGCAATAAAAGAAAATAAAATCATGGAATTTGCAGGTAAATGGATGGAGCTAGAGAAGATAATGCTAAGTGAAGTTAGCCAATCCAAAAAGAACCCAAATGCCGAACATTTTCTCTGATATAAAGAGGCCGATTCATAGAGGGGTAGGGAGAGGGAGCATGGGAGGAATAGACAAACTCTAGATAGGGCAGAAGGATGAAAAAGGAAGGGAGGGGGTGGGGTTACAAATGATGGTGGAATGTGATGGACATTATTATCCAAAGTATATGTATGAAGACATGAATTGGTGTCAACATACTTTATATACAGAGACATGAAAAAATTGTGATCTATATGGGTAATGAGAATTGTAATGCACTCTGTCACATACAAATATAATAATAATAATAATAGTAATAAAAAATCCCGGGGGGGGGGGGACACTGGTACACTGTCATGCTCACTGCATTCTATTGGCAAAGTATATAGACCATCCTATATACTTGGCAAGAACATTCTGGTTACAAATGGAACTGAAAAAAACAAAAACAATACAAAAAAACACAGTGCCAAGGGCTGGAGAGAATGAAGAACTGGGGCTGTTTTTGCAGTCTTTCATTCTGCTTCCCCCCAACCCCAACACAGATAAAGTTTTTGTGACTTTTCAAATTAGGAAAATTTTTCAAACACTGTATCTACTAAAAGTCTAGTCTGGGATGAAACTTATACTCACTACTGCCAGACTCTAAAATTCAAAGACCTGTTCTATACCACACTAATCCTGCAGATGCTCTAGAACAACAAGGAAATGAAGCAAAATATCTGCAATAAAGCCAGGATTCCTTTTAGAATTATATATCCTGTGTACTTATTTTTAGAATGTTACAAGAGAACACATTATCTGTTTTGGACACTGTTGAGAGCCACAGCCGAAGGGGCCTCAACAAACTTCCAGCTTCCAGCAAACTTCCAGCTGCCAGCTGATTGGCTCCTCTGCAGTGATGCTCATTGGACTGTTTCCCCGCCCTTTCAGACCATGGAGCTGCTCACTGGGGGACTTCTTTTGGCTCCGCCCATGCAACCCAGCCAATCGGCCTCAAGAGCAGGAGAAGTGGGGGGTGGGGGTTGAGAGGCTTGTGGGAAGCCTGTGGTGGCAGTTGGGCTCTGAGCTTGTGTGGTACCTCATGTGTTCTAAAAATAAAGTTCCTTTCTGCTTGATAAGTGGCTCATGAATTGTTCCCAGCCAGACTGCAGCATTAAACCCTGGAATAATGTGAATAAATAAAAGCTTAAGAAATAAAATTTAAAGTTTTTTTTTAAATTTCTTATCATGGGTTAAACTGGAAAGTGTGTTCACTGCACTTCATATATATGCAATATTTTAATTCCTTTTTGGTATTTGTAAGCTATTTATCATTTTTAACCTAGACTAACAGAAAACACTGTACCTGACACAACCTCTTAAAGCAAGTACCCAAAACAGATCTGCTGGGGAAACATTTCCTCCAGCTACAATATAACCCAACACCTGAGTATTGTGGAAGTCATCATTTGATTTTAACAGTGACAAGTACACTGGGAACCAAGCTTTTAATATGTTAACCTTTGTGGAAGACCTATACAAACCACAGCACTTGCATTACCTAATTTCCATCCTTTGCACACAGTCATCTTTGAGAGACATAATTTTTTTCATTGAACTCAGTTCACACTTTCTGAGATTACAATATTGACATGGCACTGTAGTTTGTACTCTGCTCATGATGAGCATCAGTGAGGGAAAGGTTTTCCTGGGAAATATTTCAATACAAAAGAAAGTCAAACTAGGTATGATGGTGCATATTGTAATCCCAGCAACTCAGGAGGCTGACGCAGAAGAAATGCAGGTTAGACACCAGTGTCGACAACTTAGTGAAAATCTGTCTCACAATTAAAACAAAAACTAAAAGCGCTGAATATACAACTCAGTGAAAAAGCATATTTGGGCTCATACCTGTATTGAAAAATAAATAAATAAAAACAAGGCCACTTACCAAATGGGGGCCAAAATGAAATGAATAGATAACATTTCTTCCTCCACCAGGGTTAGGCCATATATAAATGCCTTAGAATATTAAAATCCATAAGAAGAGTAAACATGTCCTACTTTAAAGAAAAAACCAAATTGTTGCGGTTATTCTAAGATACTTTACTTTGGGCAAATCAATCACATTTGTCATTTGCATTGATATCTGATGTGCACACAAAAAATACACACAGACTTAAGTATTCATGTGAAGATTCATAAATGTTCACACAGTAAACACTTTTGCATAACAAAGGAATAAAATCAGTCTTGATCAGAATACACCAATAATCAGTTCCTTCTATAATAATCCAATAAGCAACCAAGATTTTAAGAACTAGTATACATCAACTAATTACATTGATACAAATGTTTTATTACATAAAATTTTAAAAATATGTAAAATAAAGTGAATAGTACAATATGCATCTAGATTTCAATATCTGCTAATTATCTGCTATTTTTACTTTTTCTATGTCCCTACCTGCTTCCCATCCAAACCCCACTTTATTAAGTTTTGGGTATGTTCAGATGGACACATATTTAATCTAACAAATATTAACTGTGCAGTATTGACAAGTACACCAAAAAAATTTTATTGCTGTTAAGCATAGAATATTTACAATATTCCAAGAAAATCAATCAAAATACATGAGTTTTGGTACATCTGTTTCAGGACACAATATTTGGGACATTAACCAAGAGTGTGTGCTTCAGTAATATCCTCCTTTGTATTTCTCAGCAGTGTTTTATTGGGTAAATGCATGGCAATTTGTTCATTTACACCAGAATTGAAAAAACATCTGAGTTATTTCCCATTTTGCACTATTAGGATAACATGGCCTACGTACATTCTCAAACAAATACCTGTTGTAAACTTTTAAATTTCTTTACTCAGGATTTAAATGTGGTAGATTTTGATTTTTACTAGATGTTCTAAGGATTACAATATGCATCTTAACATATTACAATTTGCATAACTATTACACTATCAAAATAAGGGAAATATATGAACAATTTGGACTGTTTTTATTTTTTTCAAGAAATGTTTTGTATTTGTGCATTATAATTTTCACAATACAGTGTTATCATCTTTGCTTCAAATAATTATAGGTTTTCAAAAAAACAAAGAGAAAATACATAATGGATATTTAAAAGAACTCAAATTGAGCTAGGCAATGTACTATTTTCATTGATTACACCCACAACTTTTATACTCAGTGAATACAGGCTACAATAGTTATGAGTATAATTATTTGTAATATGAATAATATGTGCATTAATATAGAATATTCTATAAGCTTTTCACTTATAAAAAAGTTTAAAAAACAACATTTGTGGGGCTATGGTTGTAGGTAAATAGTGCAGCACTTGTTTGGTATGTGAAAGACCCTGTTTGATTACCAAAAACACAAAAATAAATGCAACAGTTTGCAGTGAGACCATGATAATGTACTGACATTCTAAACGATATCTGGGGAATTTAATCTATATCATCTTTATGGAAAAAACAAAAATTCAATGAGTTTCTCTTTTTGCCACGTGTAACAAAAACTATGTGCTTTAAAATGAGAAGGTTCTATTGGCATTATTCTCATTAAAAATTCTTATTAATTTCTAATATCATTCATTTAAAACAGGACTTATCATATCCCTTAGTGATCACAGTGAATCTGATAACCTTAAGCATGATATTTATTTGAAGCTTTGTTAAGAGATTAACAGAATACAATTTAAAAATAGAGCAAGAGCCAGACCGGAGCAGGAAGCCGCGACAGCCGCCCAGCCAGACCGGAGCAGGAAGCCGCGACAGCCGCCCAGCCAGACCGGAGCAGGAAGCCGCGACAGCCGCCAGCCAGACCGGAGCAGGAAGGCGCCAGCTGCTCAGCCAGACCGGAGGAGGAAGTCCGGTCCCGCCCTGAGCGCTAGTCTCCAGGAAGCCCATCAACCCTTAAAACCCATCAAAGTGGGTGTGGCTACCAGCACAGTTGCGGCTGATCCAGGTACCCGGTTTCCAACTCCCCCACCCTTAGCTGCGATAACTCAAAATATTTCCCACAAGCTTTTGGGGATTGTAGCTATCAACACAAAACAACAACTGTAGAGGCACCTGGTTTCTACCTCAGAGACTAGAGTAGGGAAGATACAGGTGGAAGCTCATTTCCCTTCACACTGGCTATACCCACCACCCTGAATACAGAGGCTCAAACTAGGAATAGACAACGCCACCTACTGGAAGCAAGGAAAACAGTGTTCTGAGAGACTTTTGTTTTTTTTTTTTTTCCTCTCTTTCTCTTTTCTTCTCTCTCTTCCACAACTTCAGCATATGTGAAACCAAGAACTGAGCATGAACAACTGAATTACCAAAGTAATATAATATAGAGGAATTGCATATACCCCACCTCCCCCCCATTTTTTTCTGTATTTCTATCTTACTTCCCTTCCCTTCTCTTATTTCTCTTTTCTTCCTTGTTATTTCTTTTCTTTTTTTTTTTTAATTCATATTCTCACTATACCACTTTCAGTCTCCTAACTTTTGCTATCTATACATAGGGTAACTATCTAAATAGGAGGTTGAATCTATACATTCTTCCATAAATTACCAGTCGAGTGGTTAGAGTTCTCCAAAGGTGCTAAGTTAGTTTAACCTCATTCCCTCACTCCTTTCTCTTTAAGTATAACATCCTTCGTCTGAAATTAAGTTTTCTATATGCCACCAGATATGGTACGCCTTTTATGAAACTAAGGAATATATTCTTAAGTAATAATTAAATCCAATATCTATAGTCTTAGAATCTAACTATAAATGTATTAATAATGAAAACTTGTCCTTAGATAATGTACTGTTGATATTGGGATCTGTTAACATTGTCTTTCTCCGAAAAAGAGGGATATTGGAGCTATTCAAGAACAATACAAATATATAAGGGGAAAAACATTAGCTCAGCAGTTTCACAAAGCTAGAAAGAATCATGAGCAGTATGAAAAGACAAGGAAAGAAAGGACCACAAACAATACAGGTCAATTCAACATTAGATGAGGTAATATCTGCAGCTGATGGAATGTCAGACAAAGAGTTCAGGATATACATGCTTCAGATGATCTGGAGTCTCAAGGAAGACATTATTCATCAAATTCAGACAATGAAAACTCACTTTGACAATGAATTACATAAACAAATCCAAGAAGCAAAAGATCAACTCTATAGGGAGATAGAGGATATAAAAAACAAACAAACAGAAATCCTGGAAATGCAGGAAACAATAAACCAAATTAAAAACTCAAATGAGAGTATTACCAGCAGAGTAGAACACTTGGAAGATAGAACTTCAGACAACGAAGACAAAGTTTTTCAACTTGAAAAGAACATAGACAGCTCAGCGAGAATGTTAAGAAATCATGAGCAGAACATCCAAGAATTATGGGATAACATCAAGAAACCAAACCTAAGAGTTATTGGGATACAAGAGGGTACAGAGGTCCAAACCAAGGGAATGAGTAATCTATTCAATGAAATAATACTAGAAAACTTCCCAGACTTAAAGAATGAAAAAGAAATCCAAATACTAGAAGTCTACAGGACACCGAATATACAAAATCATAAGAGATCCACACCAAGACATATAAAAATGAAGATGCCCAACATACAGAATAAGGAGAGAATCTTAAAAGCCACAAGAGATAGGAAGCAGATTACATTTAGGGGTAAACCAATCAGGATAACTGCTGATCTTTCAACACAGACTCTGAAAGCTAGAAGATCCTGGAACAACATATTTCAAACGCTGAAAGAAAAAGGGTTCCAACCAAGAATCATGTATCCAGCGAAATTAAGCTTCAGGATTGAAGATGAAATAAAAATCTTCCACGATAAGCAAAAGTTAAAAGAATTTGCAGCTAGAAAACCAGCTCTTCAAAACATCCTTGGCAAAACATTACAGGAAGAGGAAATGAAAAATAACAATGAAAACCAACAACGGGAGGTAGTACAATAAAGGAAAAACTAAGCATAGAGGAAAAACTAATCATGTTAAGTGTCATACATAACCAAATATGGCTGGAAATACAAACCATATCTCAATAGTAACCCTAAATGTTAATGGCTTAAATGCACCAATCAAAAGACATAGGCTAGTAGAATGGATTAAAAAAAAAGATCCAACAATATGCCCCCTACAGGAGACTCATCTGATAGGAAAAGACATACACAGACTGAAGGTGAAAGGTTGGGAAAAATCATATCACTCATACGGACCCCGGAAGCAAGCAGGGGTGTCCATACTTGTATCAAATAAAATAGACTTCAAGCCAAAGTTAATCAAAAGGGATAAACAAGGACAATACATACTGCTCAAGGGAACCATACACCAACAAGACTTGACGATCATTAATATATATGCCCCAAACAATGGTGCAGCTATGTTCATCAAACAAACTCTTCTCAAGTTCAAGAGTCTAATAGACCACAACACAATAATCATGGGAGATTTTAATACACCTCTCTCACCAATGGACAGATCTTCCAAACAAAAATTGAATAAAGAAACCATAGAGCTCAATAATACAATAAATAACTTAGACTTAATTGATATATACAGAATATACCACCCAACATCAAGCGGATACACTTTCTTCTCAGCAGCACATGGATCCTTCTCAAAAATAGACCATATATTATGTCACAGGGCAAAGCTTAGCAATTACAAAGGAGTTGAAATACTACCATGCATTTTATCTGATCATAATGGAATGAAATTGGAAATCAATAATAAAAGGAGAAAGGAAAAACCCTACATCACATGGAGATTAAACAATATGCTACTGAATGAACAAAGGGTTACAGAAGACATCAAAGAGGAAATTAAAAAATTCTTAGAGGTAAACGAAAACTCAGAAACAACATATCGAAATCTTTGGGACACTATGAAAGCAGTACTAAGAGGAAAATTCATTTCATGGAGTTCATTCCTTAAAAGAAGGAAAAGCCAACAAATAAATGACCTCATACTACACCTCAAAGCCTTAGAAAAAGAAGAACAAATCAGCAGCAAATACAGTAGAAGGCAAGAAATAATTAAAATTAGAGCAGAAATCAATGAAATCGAAACAAAAGAAACAATCGAAAAAATTGACAAAACTAAAAGTTGGTTCTTTGAAAAAATAAATAAGATTGATAGACCACTAGCCACACTAACAAAGAGAAGAAGAGAGAGAACCCAAATTACTAGCTTACGGGATGAAAAAGGCAACATCACAACAGACAATTCAGAAATACAGACGATAATTAGAAATTATTTTGAAACCCTATACTCTAATAAAATAGAAGATAGTGAAGGCATAGATAAATTCCTTGAGACATATGAACCACCCAGATTGAATCAGGAAGATATAAACAACCTAAACAGATCAATATCAAGGGAGGAAATAGAAGAAGCCATCAAAAGACTACCAACCAAGAAAAGCCCAGGACCGGATGGATATACAGCAGAGTTTTACAAAACATTTAAAGAGGAACTAATACCAACACTCCATAATCTATTTCAGGAGATAGAAAAAGAGGGAGAACTCCCAAATTCATTCTATGAGGCCAATATCACCCTGATTCCCAAACCAGAGAAGGACACCTCAAAGAAAGAAAACTACAGACCAATATCCCTAATGAATTTAGATGCAAAAATCCTCAATAAAATTCTGGCAAATCGTATACAAAAACATATCAAAAAGATTGTGCACCATGATCAAGTAGGATTCATCCCTGGGATGCAAGGCTGGTTCAATATATGGAAATCAATAAACGTTATTCACCACATCAATAGACTTAAAGATAAGAACCATATGATCATCTCGGTGGACGCAGAAAAAGCATTCGACAAAGTACAGCATCCCTTTATGTTCAAAACATTAGAAAAACTAGGGATAACAGGAACTTACCTCAAAATTATAAAAGCTATATATGCTAAGCCTCAGGCTAGCATCATTCTAAATGGAAAAAAACTGAAGGCATTCCCTCTAAAATCTGGAACAAGACAGGGATGCCCTCTCTCACCACTTCTATTCAATATAGTTCTTGAAACACTGGCCAGAGCAATTAGACAGACGAAAGAAATTAAAGGCATAAAAATAGGAAAAGAAGAACTTAAATTATCACTATTTGCGGATGATATGATCCTATACCTAGAAGACACAAAAGGGTCTACAAAGAAACTACTAGAGCTAATAAATGAATTCAGCAAAGTGGCTGGATATAAAATCAACACGCATAAATCAAAGGCATTCCTGTATATCAGCGACAAATCTTCTGAACTGGAAATGAGGACATCTACCCCATTCACAATAGCCTCAAAAAAAATAAAATACTTGGGAATCAACCTAACAAAAGAGGTGAAAGATTTATACAATAAAAACTACAGAACCCTAAAGAGAGAAATAGAAGAAGATCTCAGAAGATGGAAAAATATACCCTGTTCATGGATAGGCAGAACTAACATCATCAAAATGGCAATATTACCAAAAGTTCTCTATAGGTTCAATGCAATGTCAATCAAAATCCCAACGGCATTTCTTGTAGAAATAGATAAAGCAATCATGAAATTCATATGGAAAAATAAAAGACCCAGAATAGCAAAAGCAATTCTAAGCAGGAAGTGTGAATCAGGAGGTGTAGCGATACCAGATTTCAAACTGTACTACAAAGCAATAGTAACAAAAACAGCATGGTACTGGTACCAAAACAGGCGGGTGGACCAATGGTATAGAATAGAGGACACAGAAACCAATCCACAAAATTACAACTATCTTATATTCGATAAAGGGGCTAAAAGCATGCAATGGAGGAAGGATAGCATCTTCAACAAATGGTGCTGGGAAAACTGGAAATCTATATGCAATAAAATGAAACTGAATCCCCTCCTCTCGCCATGCACAAAAGTTAACTCAAAATGGATCAAGGACCTTGATATCAAATCAGAGACTATGCGTCTGATAGATGAAAAGGTTGGCTCCGATCTACATATTGTGGGGTCGGGCTCCAAATTCCTTAATAGGACACCCATAGCACAAGAGTTAAAAACAAGAATCAACAAATGGGACTTACTTAAACTAAAAACTTTTTTCTCAGCAAGAGAAACAATAAGAGAGGTAAATAGGGAGCCTACATCATGGGAACAAATTTTTACTCCTCACACTTCAGATAGAGCCCTAATATCCAGAGTATACAAAGAACTCAAAAAATTAAACAATAAGAAAACAAATAACCCAATCAACAAATGGGCCAAAGACCTGAACAGACACTTCTCAGAGGAGGACATACAATCAATCAACAAGTACATGAAAAAATGCTCACCATCTCTAGCAATCAGAGAAATGCAAATCAAAACCACCCTAAGATACCACCTCACTCCAGTAAGATTGGCAGCCATTATGAAGTCGGACAATAACAAGTGCTGGCGAGGATGTGGGGAAAAGGGTACTCTTATACATTGCTGGTGGGACTGCAAAATGGTGAGGCCAATATGGAAAGCAGTATGGAGATTCCTGGGAAAGCTGGGAATGGAACCACCATTTGACCCAGCTATTGCCCTTCTCGGACTATTCCCTGAAGACCTCAAAAAAGCGTACTACAGGGATACTGCCACATCGATGTTCATAGCAGCACAATTCACAATAGCTAGACTGTGGAACCAACCCCGATGCCCCTCAATAGATGAATGGATAAAAAAAATGTGGCATTTATACACAATGGAGTACTACGCAGCACTAAGAAATGACAAAATCATGGAATTTGCAGGGAAATGGATGGCACTAGAGCAGATTATGCTAAGTGAAGCTAGCCAATCCCTAAAAAACAAATGCCAAATGTCTTCTTTGATATAATGAGAGCAACCAAGAACAGAGCAGGGAGGAAGAGCAGGAGGAAAAGATTAACAATAAGCAGAGTCATGAAGTGGGAGGGAAAGGGAGAGAAAAGGGAAATTGCTTGGAAATGGAAGGAGACCCTCATTGTTATACAAAATTACATATAAGAGTTTGTGAGGGGAATGGGGAAAAAATAAGGAGAGAAATGAATTACAGTAGATGGGGTAGAAAGAGAAGATGGGAGGGGAGGGGAGGGGGGATAGTAGAGGATAGGAAAGGTAACAGAATACAACAGTTACTATTATGGTATTATGTAAAAATGTGGATGTGTAACCGATGTGATTCCGCAATCTTTGTAATGTTTTGAATAACCAATAAAAAAAAATAAAAAATAAAAAATAAAAATAAATAAATAAATAAATAAATAAATAAATAAAAGAAAAGAAAAACGATCCACATGAAACCTGAAAAAAAAATAAAATAAAAATAAAAATAGAGCAAGAGAAAAAATCTTGAAGTCTAGAAATTAGCCATACACCTGAGGACAATTTATTTTTGACAGGGTTGTCAAGATAATTTAATAAAGAACAATTTCTTCCACAAATAAGGTTAAGATGGATGTTAATTTACAAGCAAAAAGTGAGACTGTTGTACAATCATTATCACAAAGTGAAACCACAGACCTAATTTTAATGCCAAAACTATAAAAGTTTATACAAAAGCCAAATTAAATATTCATGAATTTTGATTTGGCAATAGAGCCTTTGGCTGCAAAAATTAATTCAACAAAAATATTTAATCTCTACTAAAATAAAAGTCCTGTGCATAATATTATATTACCAGGGAAGTAAAAAGACAATTTTAACACTGTTTTCTTGTTTTTGAAAAGTTGTGTCAACAAATATGTAGCCTGAGCTGAAGGCCAGTTATTTCCCCTTTTTGAAAATATGATTAGAGCCACACACACAACACTTCTGTTTCAGGCTTTCACACTGCAGTGCCCATATGCATCCTCCATATAAACACAAATGCCAGAGACCATACTGTTAGGGACAACTTGCACATTCCAGAGTCACCCAAATTTTTTCACTTATTCAATCAATGTGGTTCCATAAACTTTTGTTGATCTGATATAAACTGAAATGCACAAACTGTGTCTTAGGGAACTAGTCTTTGATAATCATGGACTGCATAAGCCCTCTGTGTTCCTTTGTATCACGACATTTCTCTTCAGAGCCATATGTAACAGATTGTTTGATCTTCTATCTGCCTAAATGTTGTTGTTTTGTGCTATAAACAAAAAATATTAAAATTTACCAAAACCTAAAACTGGGCATAAGCAAAACAAAACAAAACAAAATCAAAGCTATGGAAAATTGAAAATTCCATACACCTTTGGGAGGATGCAAAGTGGTACAAGTAGTGTGGAAAGCACCTTCATGTATTATAAGTAATAAATATATAAATAATTATAAAATAATAAAAAATGAATTGCAAAATAAATCAGAATTCACCTCAGATATGTGCAAAAATAACTCAAAACATAGTTAGAAAACAATTTGTATATGTATATTTATAGTTCAATTATTCAAAATAACCAAAGGTGCTGGGCTGGGGCCATGTTCAGGTGCTAGAGTGCTTAATTCACATGCACAAGGGCCTGTGTTCAATCCCTAGCACCACACACATACTAACACACACACACACACACACACACACACACACTCACACACAAAATGTAATAATAATAACCAAAGGTTCAAACAACCCAAATATCTAATAGCAGATTCACTGATAACTGTCACTTATGGTGGTGCAACCTAGAATCCCAGGAACTCTAGAGGGTAAAAAGTGGAAATCACAAGTTTAAGCAAGTTTATGGAATCCCTGCCTCAAAATGGGGGGAAAAAAAAAAAAGTCTGGAAATGTTGGTCAGTATAGTAGTAGAGTGCACCTGGATTTATCCAAAGTACTGCAAATGACAAAATAAAAACCACAACTGATAACTAAAATTTAGTATGTCCACAAATAAATTTATTCATTAATACATTAATTAGAATATGCTAAAATATATAGCAAAAATAGCCTTGAAAGTATCATGTTAAGGGAAATAAATTAGAGGAACTTGCCACATACCGCATAGGTCAAATTATTTTAAATTTTATGACAAAGCAAATGCATTGAAAAAAAAAAATGTGTGTCAGTCATTTCAGGCCATGAGGGAAGAAGAAAATGGAAATGGGTGTTGGAAGGCACTGGTTGGTGTGTCCTGGTGTGTGTGTGTGTGTGTGTGTGTGTGTGTGTGTGTCAGGAACTAGATAGTTCTGATTGTTTTCCAACACTGTGAATACACTAAATGGTACTGAATTTTACCCTTACAAAGAGTTATAAAGGTAAATTTAATTTTATGCATATTTTACCAGAAAGTAGAAGACATAAGTTTGTACAGGAGGCAGAGAACAGTCAAATTCACTGCCAATAAAAAAGGGCAAACAATACTACCAAAATTGTTTCCTATTAAAATCCCAGGGGCATTCTTCATAGAACAAGAAAAAGCAATCATGAAATTCATTTTGAAAATTAAGAGGCCCAGAGTAATTACAAGAATACAAGCAATAATAAGTGTTGGTGAGGATGGGGAGGAAAGGGTACACTTATACATTGCTGGTGGGACTGCAAATTGGCCAACCACTATGGAAAGCAGAATGGAGATTTCTCAGAAAACTTGGAATGGAACCACCATTTGACCCAGCTATCCCACTCCTTGGTTTGCACCCAAAGGACTTTAAATCATGATACTACAGTGAAACAGCCACATCAATGTTTAGAGAAACTCAATTCACAAGAGGTAAACTATGGAAACAACCTAGATGACCCTCAACAGATGAATAGTTAAAAAAAAAAAAAAGGTGCACATACACACTGGAATATTATTCAGCCTTAAAGAAGAATGAAATTATGGCATTTACAGGTATATGAGTGAAGTTGGAGAAATCATGTTAAGTGAAATAAGCCAAACCCCCCAAAAACAAAAGCCAAATGTTTTCTCTGATAAGCCAATGATGATCCATCAAGGGTGGTGGGGGGGTGAAGAAATTTTGAATTTTGCAGAGAGGAGTTAGGGGAGGAAAAATGGTGTGGGTATGGGAAGGATGATGGAATTAGACAGACATATTACCCTACACATGTATGATTACCCTACTTTTGTGACTCTGCACCATGTACAGCAAGAGGAATGAAAACCTGTCCTCCATTTTTGTACAATGTGTCAATTCTAAAATGAATTCTACTTTCATGTATAACTAATAAGAAATTGTGAAAAGAGACACACAAAAATGCAAGTGATATTTTCTAAATGAAAATTCTTTTTCTTACTAAAAAAAATTTACATTAATATGTCATGGCTATATATATTTGATCATTAGTGTTTCTTCTTATGACTCATTTATATTTGTATGAGAAAAACATGTCTGAATAGTCATGAATATTGGATATCTGTCAATTGTTCCCTAAATACATAACTAAATGTAACTTAAACTGCATTTTCATATATTCACATTTATATACATAGTAGCACAATTCACAAAAGCCAAATTATTGAAACAGTTCAGATGCCCATCAACAGATGAATGCATTAGGCAATCTCTCTCTCTCTCTCTCTCTCTCTCTCTCTCTCTCTCTCTCACACACACACACACACAGAGAGAGAGAGAGAGAGAGAGAGAGAGAGTGTGTTTTACATGGCCATAAAATTTAAATTATGGCATTTTCCAGTAAATGGATGGAAATGGAGAATATTATGCTAAGTAAAACAAATTAGATTTAAAAAAATCAAGGGTCAAATGTTTTATCTCATATGTGTCAGCAAGAGCAAAACTAGGAAAATGGGATTGGATATCATAAATTTACAGGGGAGATTAGAAAGAGATTGAGAAAAGGAGGGACAGGAATGGAGGAAAATGTGGACAGAATTGAACAAAATGTTATGTGCATATATGAATTACATATAAAAAGTTATATATGTAAATTACTTATTTTATGTATATATAAAATACCAATGAAAAATAAATAAATGAAGGAAAGGAAGATTAGTAAATTAGACTAAGGAGAATATTAGGAGGAAAGATGGAAAGGAAAAGAAGATAATGAGGATTAAAAGGGAGAAAATCAAATTGAATCATGTATGATTTTGGCAAAGTAAACACAATTAATATGTATAGCTATAATGTTGTAATTAGAAAAATTCCTTTTTTTAGTTGTTGTTGTTGTTGTTATTTTGGTAGTGGTAGGAATTACACCAAGGTTACCTCACAAGGAAGGAAACCTCTATACCACTGAGTCACAAACCCGACATAAATGTATGTTTCTAATCTTTATTTATTTTTGGAAGATCATCTCTTGTCACTCTTTCTCATATTTATTGTTTTATTGTTTTAAGCCATTTATTATTAAAATAATCTTTTTTCATATCTTAAGTAATATTCTATTATTAACATCATTATCATCATTATTTTCTTGAAACATGTTAAGAATTCCATGTGTCCAGCCAAAACTTTGTACTATTTTGCATTTATGTCTTGTACAATCACTTGTGCATCTAATCCAAAATCAAACCTTATTTCTCTAATGATCAATGTCAACAATCTCACCAAATATTCAGTCCTCTGGACTTTACAGTCTCCTCACTCTTGCATTGGCTCCAGCTTAGGGTTGATAATACCTCTAATCTAGCTAGAGCATAAGCCCTTCATTTGTATCTACCACACACCTACACAAAACCTTGTGCCAACATAAACAAACAAAAAAATGCTGTCATCTGACATTCCCATATTCATACAGAAGCAATTGAACAAGTCACCTCCATGAGAAATAAACCACATTGACAAACAATAAAAGGAAAACACAACCCTGACAAATAAGTGGAGAACAAAAAAAAATATCTGACAAGTTATTTTTAGATTGTCCTTACAAACATGCAGATACATGCTCATGACAAAATCCAATTTAGATAGCCATCCTTCTATCTATAATTTTATTACCAACTCCACTTTTTCAAAGTCCAACTCTCACAGGTTTGCCACAGCTTTTATTCCAAGTTCACTACAATCATATGAAACTGATTAAACATGACAAAATTTACCTTTCAATTACAAAATCAGACCTGATTTTTGAGGAAAAAATATGGCCTGCAGCTAAAGCATACTACATACAAAATTGACTTAACAAGTACTTATAAAATATTTCGATTTACAGTAGGTGACCACACTTTATTTTAACTTGCTCATGGAACTCTCTCCAAAGTAGGTCATATTGAAGGCCACAAAGGAAGTCCTAACAGAGAAAAATGTGCAACCAATGCTTTGTATCTTATCAGGTCATTACTGCCTGAAATCAGAAGCAAGAAAAATTAAAGACACTATACAATCACATGGCGATTGAATAAAATACTTTTGAGTGTATGTTATAAAACAAATGAGGAGAGAAATTTTTAAAATCTTAGAATCAAACAACAGAAATAGTATATACCAGAATTCTGGGACACCATGAAGGAAGTTCTAAAAAAAGAAAATGCAGTTATGAGTTCCTACATAAAATACCAGAAAGACACAAACAAAATAACCTAGTAATACATCTGTTAGTCTTATAAAGACAAAATCAAATTATTCTCCAACTGAGTATAAGGAAAGAATAAAGATAAGAGATGAAATAGAGAATAAAAAGAGTACAAAGGATTGATGAAGAAACTAGTTGGTTCTTTGAAAAAATAAACGAAATGAGTAAACCTTAGACAAATCATAGGAAAGAGAAATTCATAAAATTAGAGATGAACGAAGCAATATCACTTCAGAGGGCAATGCAACTGAAAGGATTATCAGGGACTATTTAGAAAACTCATATTCTAATATATTGGAAAATCTAGAAGAAATGATTAAATTTCAAGGTATGCATGACCTACCAAAATTTAACAAATGCATATTGAAAACATAAAATAACAATAAAATTCAATGCAGATGGGCACAATGGCACATGCCTGTAATCCCAGCAGCTAGGGAGGCAGAAGCAGGAAGATCATGAGTTCAAAGCCAGCCTCAGCAATTTAGCAAGGCGATAAGCAACTCAGTGAGACCCTGTCTCTAATAAAACACAAAATAGGGCTAGGGATATGGCTCAGTGGTCGAGTGCCCCCGAGTCCAAACCCCAGTATATCCCCACCCCGCAAAAAAAAGTAATGCAGATAAAGCAATAATACCAAGCCTTTCAACACAGAATCTCCTGGACAAGATGACTTCAATACTAACTTTTACCAGAATATTAGGAGGAATTAACACAATGCTTCTCAAGTTATTCCTTGAACTAGAAAAATAAGGAACACTCCCCAATTCATTCTATGAAGCCAGTATCATCATGATTTTAAAAACCAGACAGAAGACCAGCTGTGTTGCATACCTATAATCCCAAACTGTGTTGCATACCTATAATCCCAAAAATTGGGGAGGCTGAGTCAGGAAGATCAAAAGTTCAAAGCCAGCCTCAGTAATTTAGAAAGACCTTGTGTTTTAGTTAGTAGCTATTTAACCACTGTGACTAAAATAATGAGCACATTTATACAGGATGAAGAGTTTATTTGAGGGCTCACAGTCTTAGAGGTTTTCGTCCAAAGAAGGCCAGTTTCATTCCTCAGGGCTTAAGGTGAAGCAGAGCATCATGGTGGAAAGAAAGAGTGTGACAGAGGAAAACAGCTCACATGGTGATGAGAAAGCAGAGAGAAAAACTCCACATACCAGACACAAATGTATACCCCAAATCCCTGACCCCAATGCACTATTCCCTCCAGTGACAACTCAGTTAATCCCATGCAAGAATTAATTCACTGATAGGGTTAAGGCTTTCATAATCCAATCAGTTCCTCTCTGAACCTTCTTGCATTGTCTCACATTTGAGCATTTGGGGAACACCTCACATCAAAACCTTAATACCAAGTCTCAAAATAAAATTAAAAGAACTGGGATTGTATCTCGGAGTTGAATGGTCCTGGGTTTAATCCCCAGTACTACCAAACAAAAACCAAAGCAAAATAAGAACACTTCTTGAGGGAAGAAAATGTCAAACCAATATAACTAATGAACTTACATGAAAACCCCCTCAATGTGATAGCAAACCAAACCATATTTAATACACATCACAAAGATCATACCGCACGATAAAGTTGTTTTTATTGCAGAACTGCAACAAACTCAAATCAATATACATATAATACACCACATAAATACAACCAAATATAAAATTCACATGATCATCTCAATAGATGCAAAAAAAAAAAGCCTTTGACATAAATTCAATATCACATCCGAATATACAACCTGAAGAAACTGTGAAGAGAAGGAATTTGTTTCAACATCAAAGGCTACATAGCAAATCTAATGCCAGCTTTCTACTGAATAGGGAAGAGCTGAATTCGGTGCCTTTAAATGATGAAAAATAGAAAGGACACTCACCCCCACCACTCCTGTACAATAAATACTCAAATTTAGCTGGAGCTTTTGGAAAGAGGCAAAAATTAAAGGGTTAGAAATAGGAAAGAAAGAAGTCAAATTATATGTCTACAGATGACATAAGGTTAAACTTAGAAAATCCTAATGTTTCCACCAGAACATTCCTACTGGTGATAAACAAATGCATCAAAGTTACAGAATAAAGAAATGTAGGAAGATCAATAATTTTCCTACAATAATGAATCTGTTGAGAAATAAAGAATTCATTTTATTGCAAATAACTTAAAAATGCTTAGTAACAAGTCTAACAAAAGAAAGGAGAAATTTCCATGAGAAAAATTACAAAACACTGAAAACATTAAAACCATCTACATATAAACTAAAGCCATGTACATTAAATGAACTAAATAAACTAAAGTCATCTATAGACTGAATAAAGCCATCAGATTACTTAAAGTCACCTACAGATTCGATATAATCTTGATCAAAATAACAATGATATTATTCTCATAACTAGAAGGAAAAAAAAAAAAAAAACCCTCAGCCTCATATGGAATAATGAAACACCCAGAATAGCAAGCAATTTGTAAACTGTAAACCCGAAAACCTCAAAACATCTGACTTCAATTTATTCCACAGAGCCATAATAGCAAAAGCAGTGTGTTTCTGGAACAAAAACAGAGACAATTAAGCAAAACAGGAGCTACAGAGACCTAGAAATGTTTCACCATCTAATTAATGATAAAAATCCCCAAATATGCTTTGGAGAGAAGTCCTTTTTACACAATATGTAAATATCAACCCAAACTGTATTTAAGGCTTGAAAATGAGCCCAACTATTTAAAAACTTCTATAAGAAAACCTAAGGATGGGGCTGGGGATGTGGTTCAAGTGGTAGCAAGCTTGCCTAGCATGCTCGTGGCCTGGGTTTGATCCTCAGCACCACATATAAATAGAGATGTTGTGTCTGCAGAAAACTAAAAATAAATAAATAAATAAATATTTGAAGATTCTCTCTCTCTCTTTAAAAAAAAAAAAAAAAAAAAAAAAAAAAAACCTAAGGATAACCTCAAAACTACTCCTATATCTCAAGAAATAATATCAAGAACAAACAAATGGCATCAAAATAAAAATGCTTCTGCTTGGCAAAGAAAAAAAAATTAACAACATTAAGAGACAAAACACCGAATGAGAGAAATTCTTTGTCATTTTTTAATCTGGCATATGTTTAATATTAAATATATGAGGAATTTTTAAAATCTCAACATGAAAGGAAAATCAAATTATCCATTCATCATTTTTGAAAATAAAGGAAACGGAAACTTCTCAAAAAAAAAATCCAAATGGCCAACAATTATGTGAAAAACTTTCAACATCTTTAGCAAACAGGGAAATAAATGCAAATCCAAACAGAATGCTTGTACAATTATGTTAGGAAAATCATTACAAAGATTTATACCCCATCTGATTCAAATGTATGATATGTCAAGATCATTGTACTGTCATGTGTAACTAATCAAAACAAATAAAAAATATCATAATGCAAAAATAAATAAATTTTAAATAAATAAAGATGCATAAAGTTCTGACATTCATCCACAAACTTAAAATAAATATGAATTTAGCCAAGAAACTTAATGATTAGAGCAAAAGAAGTACTTCGCCTTACTTGACATCCATGCATATTATGAAACTATACCTATACTTACAAAAAGAAAGTAAAGGAAAAAAAAAAAGTAAAAATGTAAACGAGCTAGCTCAGGAAGAAGCGAGTTCCCTATATCCTACACCTCCTCTCCCGGGAAACCCGCAGGTGGAGACTGGATGAAGATAATCTTGCCCCCAGTCAGCCACCACCATCTGGGAAGACACTGGCTGCAGGCACAGGGCGGCCAGATAGGGTTAGAACGGGGGGCTGAGAGTGCCCTTGGGTGGGGAAGGCTGTTCGCGGTTCTGCCACGGGCACACTCGCCATCTGGAGGGCCAGTGGGACTGAGAGAGGGTACTGGGACTGAAGGGAGGTACTGGCCCCTGGGAAGGCTCAAGCCTGCAGAGCAGAGCGAGACTGCCTGGAGTCCCATTCGGCCACAGCCACGGTTCCAACAGTCTCTGCTTCCACTCACCCTGCCGCCGCCGCCCGCCTCCCTCTCAGGCTCCGGATGCCACGCCACACTCACCATTTCCTCGTGCTCAGGAGCCAAGCCTACGACCCAGGGATCTTCAGCACCCGCACAGCACCGCAACGGGGAACTCCAAACGTGACAAACGATCCTGCAGCTGAACAGTAGGAATGGCGGACACGGAAGAAAAGTACCCAACGAGATTGAGGAAGCCCGCCCCCTTCTCGCTGCCTGCACACAGGATTGGACAGTTGTCACGAGGTGCTCCTGATTGGACAGGGCTTCGGAGGGTGCCCACCCACCAGGGTGCCCACCCACCCCCGAGTATGAGCCTTCTTTTTGAGTGACAGGTATATGTCCAATCCAGGCATGAATAAGGCCACAATGGCAGGTTCTTGGTTGTATCGTGTTTTTTGTTGTTTTGTCTTTTTGTTTTTGTTTTTGTTTTTGTTTGGGGGGGGTCTTTTTTGGTTCGGGATTTTTGTTTTGTTTTGTTTTCTTTCGAGGTCTGAGAATTGCACCCCAGAGACTCCAACCAGCATAACATTTTCATTTAACCTTGCATGTAATTTCAGTTTATGGATTACATATGCCTATATATTATTTGCCTATATATTATTCATGGTTGAAAGTGATATAGTGACAATTGCTATAAAATTTCATTTTACTTTTCTGCTCTTGTTAGGAGGCAGATTGAACTGGGAAGCAACCTCCTAAAGCGACAATGTCCAATGAAAACAGCACAAGGGTAATTTAGGTATTTTTAGTATTCACATTAACAATAGAAAAAGAAACAGCTAAAATTGATTTTAATAACATAACCCAGCATAGTACACTTAGGTGACTAATAAAATACTACTAATAAAGTATGTGTTTTTGAAGCCAGATTTAAAGATAGGTAGTTAGTGTAGTTAGGTAAATCAGTTCTAATATTGAGTAAAATTGAAAATGAAGGCCATGTTGAGAATGGAGCCCAGGAAAGCAGAGCAGCACTTGGGGAAATTGAAAGGTTAATGTTCCCAAAGCCCAGAGCCCATTCTAAAGAAATGTTAATGAGGCAGCTCCCAGCAAACCAGGCCTCCCCAGACCCTTCCTGCCCAGATTACTCCTCCAGCCCATCTGCCCCTCACCTTCTGGGTCTTCCCACCTACATTCTATCATCGCAAGATAACAGAATTAAAGCCAGGAACAAAGCAGGAAAATGAAAAGAGGACCTTAGCCATAAAAGAGGGAAGGCCTCCCCCTAACATGGATTCCACCTCATGGGTCCCCTTTTTCCTCCACAGAGAAGTCTTTTTCTGCTGTCCTTAATAAAGCTTCTACTTTCCACTCTAAACTTGCCTCCTCCGCGTGCTTCTCTGGTGTTACTTCAGCATTTGGGGAAGCAAATGTAAACAGCAGTAACATTTTGAGAACTACACCATCAAGTGTGAATCTCTCTGTCATATCCCAGTTCACAGTAGGCAAGTTTTCAGAGCTATGGGTCCCCTGATATCAGTGAGTCAAGGGCCTGGTCTCCTAATATTTCTCCTCAGGCCCCAAAAGTAGGAGAACAATGCCCTCCATGGGAACAGGAACCTCCAACCAGGAAGTGTCCAAAAGTAGATTATTCTTTGCCACTTGATTCTTATCACAGGTTCTTTCCCATTGCAGATATCAGATAGCAAACACAAGGAGATGGGGTCTGAAGACCTTGGGGTCACATACACCATGATCTTCCATGGCCTTGACTCTATTGTTTAAATACATTAAATTCAAATTTATCTCACAATTGGGGCTTAGAACTAATGACCAGGATGTAATATCTGTTTCCTCCTATGGACAAACTCCCAAAACTAATGAAGAGCTGGGCTGGGATTCAAGATGAACTGTGTCTGATTGCAAAGCCAAAATCCCTCCACCAGATCAAAAGATTCTTGCAACATCCCTTATTTTCATCAGACTTGGAAAGTGACAGTTATTCAGAAAAGCAGGATTTGTGATATATGTATGTAAAATCCAGTCCTATGTTATGTTACATAACATAACACAAACAGAACTTTCTTATGTATCTGTGTCACCTTGAGGTTCCCATTCCAGGATCCAGGGAATCCTGGTTCAGGTTACATCAAGGGCAAACACCATCTAGAATTCACCTCAGCACCTCTTTAAATATCAGAATATAGGTTGATATTGAGTATGTGGTAAGTTATTCAGGGTTTAACAATTATAGAACAAGCTAATCTGGAAGGATGTAAAGGACCCCTAAATCCTATGTTTTCAAAACAAAGAGGGGCATGGGTTATAGAGGCATGCAGCAGTTTTTTAGTTTGTTTCTTTGTTTGTTTGTTTTGTTTTGTTTGTTTGTTTTTAGTGAGGGCACAGAGCAAAAGCAGACCAAGAAGGGCATATAATTATTGTCACTACCATAAAACCTCAGAGAATTGGACTCTGGATTGCAAACAAGGAAGAGTTGACATATTTTATTTTGGCACATGGATGACATAAGTGTCCATGATAAAAATGTTATAAGTTTCTAAAAGAAAATTGGTATGGTTTCAAATAATGGTTAAGCAGTGTCTGCACAGTAAGTTCAAGGTGTCTTGTCAGGTATGGAGTAACAGTACCTACTTATCAATAGTCCTGAAGAATTCATTAAACCAACTGAGTCCTTTAAAAACATCCAATTGTAGAGATGAGAAAACACAGGCATCTAGATATCAAACGCTTTATCAGCAGCATGTGTCAGAACTGAGAAGCACCCAGGACAGAACCTATGGAATTACTTCTAAGCTTCTCAAAGTTTGATTTCCTGGTATAGGGGATGTCCATTTAGAGAAATAGTATTATTTCTTTGCCATATTAAAGAGAGAGCCTAGAGAAGCTATCCCAGGAGGTTCTTTTGACTTGAGAGACTATTTTTTATACTTTTTGCATGTTAAGGGAAGTCTTCAGTAACAGAGCTATGTCAAACCAAGTTGCTTGGAGACCCAGGGTACAGAAAAGCACAGTATAGTTTCCAGAATCTGAGAATGATGTAGGGAAGAAAAAAAAAGTAAATAGCTGATAATCAACTGAAAGGTAACTTAAGGTTGTCAGTTGAGAAATTAGAAGAAAACGAACAAAAGAAACAGTGTGATTCAATTTTCCAAATACACAAGACATTAACCAAAGGGCTAACGCTCAGAGAATCCTGGATGCAGAGAAGCAGCTACAACTAGAGATTTCTTGAGGCAATGTAAGTTCAGCAGCCCTTCTATGATGGGATGTAATCTGACTGTAGCTATTAAAATGTTACCTGGGCATATCCCTTCACTCAGTATTTCCTTTCCTGGGAGTATGTCTTCAGAAGGAGACTAGTTTATGTAACCAGCTGAAGTGTCTTCTCAACAAATCTCTTATATGGATGTTTCGAATACCTAATGCCTCAGATTGTGACTCTTTTTAATATATGGATCTTAAAGACATGATTAATATTAACACGATTAATTGGTTTAAAGTCTAATCGAATTAACTTTTTCTACTTATAAAAAGCAGCAATAAGAACAAAGAGAAGCACAGGAAAATGCCGTGCAAATATAGAAATAGAAGATGACAATCTACATATCAAAGACTGGGTCTCAAAGAAAATTATTCCAGCAAGCACCTTGATATACATCTCTGGTATTAGCAAAAATGAATTTCTGTTTAACCCCATTTGTGGCATTATCATGACAACCCAATGATACTGATGCAACCCACTAGGACACATGTACATTTTCCCTGCAGCATGGCTGAATGAAGGTATATTTGAGTCACATCACATTCCACCAGCATTGAAAGGCTGAAGTGTTGCAAGAAATGATATTTCTTACTTAAATATTATGAAGGCATGTGAGGACACACTCCTTAACTGATAGGGCTATAGTAATTGGTGTGGGGGGAAGGAGGGGGTTATGGCACAATAAAAAAAAAAGTGTAAATTACTTTTATCTCATTTGTTTGCATAACCTTTACTCCTGTCAGTGTCGATAATTTACTGGTGGTAAAGGTGTTACTTTTTAAGACTTGTAAAAGAACAAAAAGTACAGTGGAAATGACTGATAAATGGACTACCAGGGGCAGGAGCTAAAACAAAAAGAGTAGCAACAGAAAAGAAATATTCAGTGCCCAATAAACATTTAAAATGATGTGAAAATATTTTGTTTATAACTTCTACAAGTATGTAATCTGGATTTTTATACCTATTATATTGCCAGGGAAAAATTATGCAGTCTAGATTTCTTTGGGGATAGGAATGTTGAGTCATACAAGTGGTAAATTCCTGGGACAAGATTTAGGGGAGTACCCACACTTGGGTATTTCTTCTGAACCTGTCTTGGCTATCTCCAAATCCTGCCTGTGAAGGCCCTTCTCCAGAAGTCTTATGTGTGGTACTTGCTCATTCCCCAAGGAGACAGAATTAACAAGTAGCTCCATGATGATCTGCATGGAATTCTGCAAAGAGACGGTCTAATATGCAGGAGGAAAATTAATGTTGGTCATACTGGCTGACTCCACAGAGGATAATCACAATTTAAAATTCTTATACCCAGATCAGGTATATATAAATATATACATAGGCCTCCATACAGTGGTAACACTGGGATACAGAATAAGGTCTATGGATAAACATTTGAGTAAGAAACAAAATAGTATTCAGCATTTAAATATCCACCCTACCAGCCATGTCCAGTGGTACAAACATGAAATTTCTGCCACAGATTCAACATGGAATAACTTACTCCCATCATTTCTGGTCCCCTGTAATTCCTGCCTCCACCACCCCCCACACACACACACACACAAACACAAAGAAGGGGAAGGTCAAAGGTCTCCTCATGCAAATATTTCTGTAAAATTGGTGGAAACTGAAATCTGCATGTATCTTGTGGAGACATCTATAACGTGGGCTCTCAGACTGTGGATAATTACCTTCCTGTCCTCATTGATAATTTGGATGCTACAGTGAGGACCAAAGAGCTTTGCCGCTCAGAAACCAGGTCCAACTTTTTCTCGTGGGGGGAGGGGAGGTGCCCCCCCCTCACTAGAGTGTGAGAAAGAGAATAATATTCCTGTTGGTTATCTCTATCTTACACATTCTCTCTTTGGCTTTTCCAGAAAGAGATAGAAACTGGGATTCCAGAAATCTTAAGAGTGTAACTGGAGCAAGATCAGTGCAGATCATGAGAACTTTTTAAAAGTTTAGTGATACAGGGTTAGTGGCTTCTGGGAAACTGAGGCAGAACAAAGATCCCCCTTCAAATCCAGATTTTTATATTCAAATCAGAAAGATTTCAGACATGTTGCTCAGAATAACAGGCATGAGTTTATTGAATGAATAAAACAAGGGAAAGGGGACACTCTCAAGGGAGAGAGTAGGACCTCTCAGAGTAGGACCTCTCAGACAAGAGTCAGTGTGCCTCTCTTGTATCCCAGTTGTATTGGGGATACCCAATTTCTTCCCAGAGAGTCCTACCAGGTCCACCTCTTGACTTTTGTCTGACAGCTGGATGATTTCAGACTGTCAAGATCCCACTGCCATCACAAGCCTAGCTCACTTTGGTCCATGCTGATCAGTTTTCATTAAATTCTTAACTATAATTTTTTACAGATTTTATGACTCAGAGGAAACTCTTCCTGAGTTTCAGGTTCTGGTCTGTGGAAAGGACCTCAAAAATCTCACCCTTCGAGGTAACTTGGGTCTTGGGTTCCTCTTATTGATATTACCCTCAGGCCTATTTTTTTTCCTTGCTGATAACAGATAGTTTGCTGATGAATGGGATATAGCCTCTCCACTGAGACCAGGCAGGGATGTGGGTAATGTTCTTCTTGTAACAAAAAGCATGTTCTGAAAGAACCATCGTTTTTTTTCTGGAAGTGGAAGCAAGAGCCAATACGTTGTTTAAGAAGTTCTGAAAACAGAGTCTCTGCGCTGTGATCTCTGTGGTTCACAAGTTTGGGACCACGATTTTTCTTTTATGGAAGATCCTGGGTTCTGATGAGCAGATCCCCGGCATTGCCCCTCATGACCACTAGGTAGCGAGGCTTCATTTTTCTGTCCTCACAGATGGGCTCTGGGTTCTCTGTGTTGCAAAAGTCCTGAAGTGTCAGTGTGCTGAGGCCGATTGGACTGCGGTGTCCATGAAGTGCTATGTAGCCAGGGGCATTGACTAGAGAGAGAAATTGCTGTGATACTGTAGCAGAAAAGTTCTTTACAACTGTACAGGTCCTCATTTCTGTGCAGGGCAGCATGACCATTTTCCCATAGCCCTGAGTCCTGGAGGCTCACAGAGTTCTGGTCACTGACCCTGATACCAATTGGAAATATAAGAGCACATAAGGTGGCAACAGGCTATTTTCTTCTCATAGAAAGTCTAATCTGATTATAAAGACGCCCAGAAAAGACCAGTCTCCTTGCATTGTCCACTGTGAAGGTAAGTGAGGAGGAGGCAGGAGAAATAGCATTTAAATCTTAGGTCCAAGTCAGGCTCTACTCCTTACTATCAAGGGCTTTTGTCTGTTCCTGTGCCTCTTCTGTAATCCAAGTTTGCAGCCATGGCAGAAGAGAGTGTGTGCAATGTTAGAATAACTTTCAGTCTCAGCTAGCAGCTACTAGCAGCTCAGAAATGCCTGAAATAATCCACCTTCCTTCAGGCCTGACATGAGCACCTGCAGGATGGGGTGAAACCACATCCTCAGCACTTGTGGTTAGTATTTCCAAACTGCCCTGCCAGGAAACCGAGAGTCAGGGGCTTCAGGGCATGAAACCCCTGAGTCAGTAAGGGATAAAAACCCTTCCAGATTGCTTTCTGCCACGACAGCAATATTTAGAGTTTCCTCACAGTCCAGTTATGTTAGGCAGAAGATGATTGGCCTATGGCTATTGTCTTGCTTATGTATGATTGAAATGCACGCCCCACTCAAACCCTACAACAGTTGTGTGCATTTTAAAAATAAACTGAGCTACTGGATGACGACCTGAGGTGGGTCTCCAGCCATTTCTCTCACCAGCTCCCAGAGTTTGTGTGTTGATTCCTCGTCTCTACCTCCCTGGCGACATGGTAGCCAAGTGACCATTGACCACGAAGGGACTAGGAACACATTCAGTGCAAGAGGAACCATGTTTGCACAGCATCTGCTTCCCAATGACAGCAACCTTTCTCCCCTCCTGCATCTGGCAGCCAGTCCTGTTCACCCGCATGAAGATGGGGAGTGCCTAATAGAAAGCACAAGACTGGGTGCACTCCCATGACCCATGCCCAGTGGTGCAGGTCATGGATGCGATTGCCCTGACCCTCTTGAGAAGTTTTGCATGTTTGGCATTGTTGCAAGGGTAACTTGGGTTTGATTTAATCTGGTATGGTAAGACTCAGAAACAGATTTGAAAGGCAAAAGACCTCTGTAATTTCTTAAAATGCTTGTGCAGGGTCATGTGGGAAGCATCAGTATTTGTCAGAAAGCAGAGGGTATGGAAGGTGAGGGTGAAAACAGGAATGAGACTTCATTGCATTTGTGCAGAAAGTAAAGTTGAGGTTTACGATGAGTATTTTTCAGTAATTTCAGTCGGCTCTAGGGGCAAAGACACTTCCTGGTTCTCTGGTATCTGAACCTGGCATAATTTGGGCAGGCAGAGAGTGGCCTAGTAGTGTGGAAGCCCCAAAGGGAGGGAATTGGTGGCATGAGAACTGGATCTGCTGTGCACAGTGGCACATGCCTATAATACTAGTGTTTCAGCAGGTTGAAGCAGAAGGATTGTGAGTTCAAAGCCAGCCTCAGCAAAAGTGAGGTGCTAAGCAACTCCCTGTCTCTAAAGAAAATACAAAATAGGACTGGAAATATGGCTCAATGGTTGAGGGTCCTTGAGTTCAATTCACGGGAGAGAGAGAGAGAGAACAAGAACTAGAGAGAGAGAGAGAACTGGATCTGTTAGTTTAAGAAGGTGAATATGCTGGGGAGATAGCTGACTATTATAGAAATTGCTAGTCCCAAAAGGGCATACGATGGGTGCAGTGGTACATGCCTGCAATCCAAGTGGCTTGAAACAGGAGGATTGCAAATTTGAAGACAGCCAGGGCAATTTAATGAGACCCTGTTTTGAAATAAAATTTGAAATGGCCTAGAAATCTGGTTCAGTTGTACATCAGTTGGAGAGTGCTCCTGAAGTCAATATCAATACTCACCCTCAAACATAAACACACACATACACAAACAGAGAGAGAGAGAGAGAGAGAGAGAGAGAGAGCGCTTAGGAGTGCATGTCCTTCAGGTCCACCAAAGTCCCAATGTCAAAGAAATAGAATAATAACAGTAAACACAAGCACTTTTCATCCCAAGAAAAGAAGATAAGTATAGCTCTGCAGGTGCTCCTAGCAAGACTGCTCTCTGATCCATCCAGGCCAGGGCCTGTGTTTATGGACTTCTGCTTTGCCTGCTTCATGAACACTAAAAGACCTCTGGGTGACTGCAGAGCAGCATCACTCTTTGTTTTAATGTAGAATTCTCCAGTGTGGTATAAAGCTTGGCCAGCAGAGCATAGAATGCAGAGGTCTGTCAATGGTCTGTCCTTTGATTTTCAAACTGTCATGAAGAGATGTCTGCCTGAAGCAGGAACAAAAAAAGTCTTCTCAGGTAGAGAGAAGAAGGCAGTGGGCTGCCTTTGTGGAGCATTACGTTTCACCGAAGCTTGTATTTTCTTTAATGGCAACTTGGAATGGAAAGTGAAGTACCACACAGACCACTGTGGAATGCATGGGATCAGAAGCTAACAGGGTTTTCTTGAAGTTGGCCTGAGACCTTCCCAGGCCACCAGCTCCAGAATGGTGCAGTGAATTCTGATGGCCTACATGTTAGTTTATGTATGTGTGTGTGTGTGTGTGCGTGTGCATGCACACATGCATATGTGAATGCAGGTCAAGCGCTCAATGATTCATTGTGCATTCTGGGGATACAGAAGGAGGAAAGACTACTTTCTCATTTGGGGGTTACTGCTTAGAAGGAGTCTTTTCTGATATTCGAGGAGGGGCTTTTGACTCAACATCAACAACTGGACTTAAACTGGAAAATTTCTGGGAGAAAGGCAAATCTTTTTGACACAGAGACTGTAGCACTAGTAGCCAAATTAATAATTCCTCTGCTTTCAGGCTTGAAGTTTGTCCTGAAAATATACTGTGTGTCTCCCTTTCCCCTTTCATTTATTTATGTTCTCCCTCCTATACCTACTATGAGTTAATCACTGTGTTGGAAACACTGGAGACAAAAAGTGAACTAGAAAAGGCCAAGTGCCTTCCTGTATAGCATTTATAATCTAAACCAGGGTTCTTGAACCTCAGCAGGATTAACATAAGAGACTAGATGCTTCTTTGTGATGAGGTGCTCCCTGTGCATGATAATGTGTTTAATAATACCCATGGTTCCTACTTCTAGAAGTCCTAGCATGGCACCCTGAAAATTTGGACAAACAAGATGCCTCTAGCCAGGGTAGAGTGGTAGAGTGCTTGCCTAGCATGTGTGAGGCACTAGGAAAAGTGAAGCACCAAAGTTTTGATTCTCAGCACCACATATAAATAAATAAAAATAAAGCACTATCAACAACTAAAAATAATAATAATAATTAATTTAATAAGTGCCTCTAGCCAGGACAAATTTTCCCTGGGGGTGATCATTGCCCTGGCTGAAAACTGGTGACCAATGTGAAAAACAAATAAGTGCACGCTTGTGTAGAATTTGCACAGATGTGCCTGTGTAGGAGTTCTGTGTTTGTGTTTGGGTCTCTGACACTCTTCGTGATTGTGGCGTGCTTAGAGACTAGGAAGTTTCTGGAAAAAGGTACAGAATTCTTGGCTGCTGGGAAGTTTCTGTGTAAGGATACAGAACACCTGATTATGGGGAAACTCCCATGTCAAAGACATGGGATGCCTGACCACTGTAGCAATGCTCTTCAGGAGGGTTTTGACCTTGATCTTAGGCACATAACTCCTGGGAATAGAAGAATTTGTTTGAAAGATAACTACAATGTTTCATTAAGCTACCATGTTCCTGGAGCTGCCTGCCTAATAATAACTTTAGACAATGGACTTTCTTGAGAACTGCACAAAGCTCCTAACATTGCATATTGTAACTGTGAAGTGTAACTCTAGCATAAGCAACTTTACTGATACTCTAAAAAATAGTGACACCCATTGGTATAAATAAACGTGGCCGCTTGGACAAAAAGCCACTCTGCCACCTTTCCTGCTCCTGCACCTTGTCTGTGTCTCTTCTTTAGTATTATTCTTTACATCTCTATGCCTACTTTGGGCCTTCTCTGGGGTTTGTCACTTCTCACAGAGTTCAGGGTAGTAGGGCTTGCAGAGAGTGTTAATATGTGCCTGTTGTGAGATGGAAATTGATGAGAGGCTACCAAATAAAACCCCAGTAAAAGAGAGGCTCCATTTTAATATCACGGTGCGATTATCATGGAGATATTTCAGTGACAGCAAAAATCAGTAAAAGTCAGTGGCGGTATCTGTGAATAAATGAAAGATTAAAATGACCTTCCCTCTTATTCCCTTTCAGCCATTCCTTCTGAAATAATTGCAGGGCAGGAAAAAGAGTGCTTGGTGCCAGTCCTGCATCCTGAAGTTTTTCTACTTTTCAAATAAAACTCCAATTCCATTTGTGTCCCTGTGGCCCCTTAAAGAGCTGCAAATGGCTTTCTTTGTGCCTCATACAAAAGTCATACTCTGCTTTTGTCAAATGTTCAGCCCCATTTGTTGAAGGCATGTGTGTCTGTTTCCTGTGACATCCAATAGAAAGGTACCATCTAACTCTGGAATCCAGTACAGAAATTATTGTCAACACCCCTGCCTGTTCCTCCCCATTCAGCTGAGTGTCTTTCTGTTCCATTATATAGTGTTGATGGGTTAATTACAACTCAAACATGATGTGTCCCCCGACATTTCATGTGTGAGACAATGTAAGTAGGTTTAGAGGTAAAATGATTGGGGCATAAAAATCTTAACCTAATGGATTAATCCACTTGAATGGAATAACTGGGTGGTAACTGAACACAGTTGGGGCATGGCTGAAGAAGGTGGGTCACTGGGAGCTTGCCTTTGGGTTTATATTTTGTCCCTGGTGAGCAGTTCTTTCTCTGTTTCCTGATCACCGTGTCCTGAGCTACTTTTTCTCCTCTACAAACTTCCACAACAATGTTCTCCTTTATTTCAGACCCACAAAAATGGAATTGGCCATCTATAGATGGATACCTCTGACATCATGAGTCTCATATAAACTTTTCCTCCTCTACTGTTTCTTGCTAGCTCTTTTGGTCAAATGATGAAAAGGCTGACTAAAATTCCTGCAAGAAATGGTTCCTCAGTCCATTTTTATGTAGGTCTTACAGGAAAGAATTATGAAATGATTCTGAAACAAAGGTGTTCATAAACTCCCTAAAGATCTTGACTCAGAAAATGAGGTTCTATCCTGAGTCCATTGTAAGGCAGGTAGAGCCAAAGGGTGTTGCTGTTACTAATACCACAGTCATCCCTAGCATGTAAGATTCCCAGAAGAAATCTGTTTCTTTGTGTATTTTATACTCAATTATAAATTGAGTAAAGAAGCATTTTTCACTCCTGTGCAAGAATCCACATTTATGTTTTACTGGTTTACTATACTTGTGTAACACAGGCAATATTGATCAATTATAGCTAGTCATCAGTGTCTACAGAGGACTGGCCCCAGGATCCTTATGAATACCAAAGATTAAGTCTCAGATGGCTGCGAAGGGAGTGCATCACCCCCGTGTACCGCGTCACTGTGCGGGAGAATGATGACTTAGAACGGCTAAAAGCTATCTTGTTAGGAATTTCCAGCAAAATTGGGGTGCTCCAAAACCTAGAGGAAGGATTTCCATTGCCTGAGGATTAGTTACTGGGGCTCAAACACGAGCGATTTGTCCACATGGAGGGTCAAGCTGCTTATTCAGCAAATCACCCCGCTGCTAGCAGGCCCGCCCTGGGCCCCGGGGCCCAGTCCCCAGTTCCTTGTTCTTCATGTCAAAGTGGCCAGCTCACAGGGTCGTGATGCAGGTTTGTGGTTTCCCGTTTATCTGCCCCAGACATATGTGCCTCTTTGGGAACATCTTGACCTGTTCAGAGCCTCCTGATAGGGGACGATGATGGTAACCCAAGGACGCAGTTATTACTCTTCCCTCCTCGCTTTTGAGTCATTTCCCCAGCTGTTTCAAAAGATATATAAGGGGAACAAATTTGGCAATAAAAAAAAAAGCGCACGCTTCCTCCTGGATGAAGAACCTTGGTGTCCTGTGTATTTCTTAACCTCGCCGTCCCTCTCCAGGACTCGGCTCCCGTAGCTGGACGCGGCAAGTGGAGGTCCTCACTGAGACCTGGAAAGCAGGGGTAAGCGGACGGGGCTCACCTTCTAAGGGAGAAGGGGGAGGATTGGTTTAAAGATAATTTAAAGAGACAGGATACATACCATGGGTAACTCAACAGTGAAGCTTCGTCTGGCCAACGAAGTTAAAGAACTGTTAAGCAAACAAGGAACAGGAATTAAGACTAAAACAGCAACCGAATTTATTGAAAATATAGCCCAGGCTTGTCCTTGGTTTCTGACAGGAGGTTTTCACAATAACAGTGATTGAGATTTAGTGAAGCAGGATCTCCAGAAGTTGTTGAGAGACCAGGGTCCGGATAGAGTCCCGATTGCTACTTTCTCTCTATGGAGATTGGTTAAGGACACTCTCCTAACTGATAAAGTAAAAATTAAGGAACAACTTGCCGAATGAGAGCAAGCACTCAGTGAGGTTCAGGAGGAACAGATGGCTGCGTCTCTGAAGGATGAAGGTCCCTCAGAAGACCTAAATGGTAAGGCAAAAAGGTGCCTTCAGGTCCCCGCTTCAGAAAAGGGTGATGAGGATCTTAATTCTCTCTCTCTCTGAGGAGGAGGAACTGGAAAGAGAGATAGAAGAACTAGAGGGTCGATTGAGGAAGTCAAGATTAAAGGCGCCTACGGCCCCGATCGCTGTTCCGTTCCCTCCCTATAATCCCGATTGGGATGAGGACAACCCCAGAAGGCGCGGGGGTGTTCAGTGGCAGCCTAAGACAGTCCAAACTTTTCCAGTAATTGAAAGCCTGAATGCCGATGGACAACCGGTCAGAGCGCATGTTCCTTTAGCCTTTAAGGATATTAAACAACTAAAGGAGGCAGTTACTAATTACGGACCCCATGCCCCCTTTACATTGACTCTTTCGAGTCTTTCTCTGCCAATCTACTGACACCTACTGATTGGCAACAGCTATGCAGGGCTGTCTTGTCCGGAGGGAATTTTTTACTGTGGAAAAGTGAAAATCAAGAGAGGTGTCCCGAGCTAGCCCAAGTCAATCAGAACGCCGGCTTCCCGCGGCATAACATAGAAATGTTAACAGGCTCGGGACAATATGCTGTCATAAATCAGCAAATTAATTATGATCCTGGGGTCTATGCTCAGATAGCCACAGCAGTCGTTCAGGCCTGGAAGGCTCTACCTGTTTCAAATGCTGAAACAAAAATTTCAAAAATTGCTCAAGGACTCTCTGAGCCATATTCTGACTTCAGAGCCCGACTCATGCAGATAGCAGGAAAGATATTCCCTAATTTGGAACAAGCCATGCCGGTCATTAAACAATTGGCTCTTGAAAATGCAAATTCCTATTGCCAAAATGCCATTAAATCTTCCAGAGCAAAGAGTATTGATGATATGATTCAAGCTTGTAAGAATATCGATGGAGCTCACATTACTGGACAGGTCTTGGCTGCTGCCCTCAAAACGGGATTGTCAGGGTTTAATGGTAAAGGGACCCGACCCAAAGGCTGCTTCCGATGCAGGAAAGAGGGACACATTAAACGAGATTGTCCCGAAGGTGGCGAGGGGAAACGTAGGGGAACACCTGGCCCCTGTCCCCGATGTGGCAAGGGGAATCATTGGAACAGCGAGTGTCGTTCCAAGTTTGATGCTCAGGGACGCCCACTGCATCCGGGAAATGGAAACAGGGGCCCGCCCTGGACCCTGGAAGCCAAGGTGTACGGGGCAATCCAGGGACGGAATGGTGCCCTGGGGAGTGGGTGACTTCGTCACCTCCCACAGACCAACCCCTTTCTATCTGGGAGCTCCCCAGGGGAACACCAGGAAGTGCAGGATTGGACCTTAGTTCCGCCTCCCGAGCAGTACTGACTTTGCAGATGGGTCCCCAGACCCTGCCGACTAGAGCCTTTGGCCCTTTGCCGGAGGGAACTGTGGGACTGATACTGGGAAGGGGCAGCACTCTACACAAAGGGCTCAGATTCTTACAAGTGTGGTTGATGGTGATTACCACGGGGAGTTAAAAATTGTTGCCGAAGCTACCCAAGGGATCATTATCATTCCTCCCGGAGAATGCATAGCACAATTATTGCTGCTGCCGGCGGCGCCCCTACCCAGCCGCGCCCTACAGGCAGCCCCGGGTAATGACAGTTTTGGCTCTACCGGCACTCCCCAAACCTTTTGTGTAGCACGCTTGGACTCCCGACCACAATTAACCATTAAAATACAGGATAAAATCTTCAAGGGGATATTAGATTCAGGTGCTGATGTCTCTATTATCTCTAAGAGACAATGGCCATCTGCTTGGCCTCTCCAAGATCCCTCAGCTGTATTACAGGGGATCGGGCAGATGAGACCAGAAAAAAGTGCCTCCTTTCTAAAATAAGAGATGAGGAAGGACACAGTGGTTATTTTCAGCCTTACGTAGTGGCTGGACTCCCCACAAACCTTTGGGGAAGGGACCTACTTCAACAAATGGGAGCTATCCTCACCACTTAGACTCTAAAAGGGAGTAATAAATTTGTTAATGATATGATGTTAGATATGGGATGGCTTCCCAGAAAAGGACTGGGGAAAAGACATGAGGGAAGGGCAACGCCTGTGGATCCTCCAGAGGAAATCACCCAAAGTGGTGGGGACCGGAGGGGGCTAGGAAATTTTTCCTAGGGGCCACTGAAGTGCGGCCAGGTCCTCTATCTATTACTTGGTTATCAGATGACCCTGTGTGGATAGAACAGTGACCCCTAACTAAGGACAAATTGCAGGCCACGACCCTTCTGGTTCAGGAACAGCTTAGAATGGGACATGTGGTGCCTTCCACTTCCCCCTGGAACACTCCTATTTTTGTCATAAGAAAGGGGTCTGGAAAATGGAGGCTCCTCCAGGACCTGCGGGCTATTAATAGTACCATGCAGCCCATGGGACCTTTACAGCCAGGACTACCCTTCCCCACGGCTATCCCTAAAGATTGGCATCTTATTATTTTGGACCTAAAAGATTGCTTCTTTTCTATTCCCCTGGCCCCCCAGGATCGCAAACGTTTTGCCTTCTCTTTACCATCAACAAACGTTAGGGAACCCTACCAGCGGTTTGAATGGACCGTCTTACCTCAGGGAATGGCTAATAGTCCTACTATGTGCCAATACTTTGTAGCAAAAATTCTGCAGCCCTTTAGGCAGAAATTTCCACACTTTTATCTCGTCCATTATGTGGATGATATACTGTTGGCAGGCCCTGATAGGAAAGCACTTTTTCGATCTTATGAAGTCCTTCAGTCCCTGTTAAAGGGGGCCGGACTGATTATAGCCCCAGAGAAGGTGCAGATTCAATATCCTTATAACTACCTAGGATATACTATTAACAAGGTAGGGATTACTCCCCAGAGGCCTCAATTTCAGGTAAACCAGCTCAGAACTCTGCACCAATGGCAGACATTTCTGGGGGAAATCCAATGGCTGCGGCCTTCCTTCCATGTCCCTACTGGTGAACTTAAACCCCTGTATGACCTCTTGAAAGGGGACCCTTCTCCCACCTCCCCACGTGAACCCACTCCAGAGGCATTGAAAGCACTCAGGTTAATAGAAACAGCCCTACAAGAGATGCAGGTGATGCAGGTGGACTACTCCCAGTCCTTGTTATTCATTGTTCTGCCATCAAAACTCACCCCGACTGGAGTCTTTTGGCAGACTGGTCCTATTTATTGGGTTCACTTACCTGCATCTCCCTCTCGGGTCTTGATACCTTTCCATGATCTGGTAATACAATTAGTTTGGAAAGCAAAATATCTAGGAGATGTCTTGTTTGAAAAAACCTTTGATGTTTTCATATTACCATATAATCAAGACATTCTTTCTAAATTAAGGCAGGAACATGATCTCTGGTGTCTCTTCTTCTGTAGTTTCATGGGGCAGCTTGACAATCACTACCCTAAAAGCAGGTTCCTTGAAAATCTAAAGACATGTCCAATAATTTTCCCAAAGATCCTAAAACAGGACCCTATTCCAGGGGCACAAACCGTCTTCACTGACGGGGCCAAAAATGGGTTTGCTGTCATTTCAGATGGGACCCAAGTCATCCGCAACAGAGTGGCTGATTGCTCAGCCCAAAAGGCGGAAGTTGCAGCTTTGATATTGGCCTTACAGACCTATAGCTCGGTGCCCCTTAACGTTTTCACAGACAGTCTCTATATTGCCAGGCTTGCCTCCACGATTGAGACGGCACCTTATATTGGAAAACAATCCACTATTATGGACCAACTACAGACAGTACAGCTTCTTATATGGGCCAGGGCAGACCCCCTCTTCATAGGTCACATTAGAAGTCATTCCGGGCTTCCAGGTCCTCTGGCGGTGGGCAACGCCATGGCAGATGCTGCCACACATGCCACTAACCTTGTATATACAATAACTGAGTATGATAAGGCCCTACAACTTCATAATAAATTCCACCTAAACGCACAATCCTTACGCTTTCGCTCAGGATGTTCCCGGGATCAAGCTTTAAAAATTGTCTCCCTATGCCCTACTTGTGCACCTTTTATCCATTCCCCTTCTCTGGGAGTCAACCCAAGGGGCCTTCAGCCAAACGACATCTGGCAAACTGATGAAACTCATATTCCTAGTTTTGGGAAGTTGTCCTTTGTACATGTCAGTATAGACACGTTCTCTGGTTTTATCTCCGCTACTTTACATTCAGGAGAGAAGGCTAAGGATGTGATACAGCATTATGTAAAAACCTTTTCCTTTATGGGAACCCCTCAGTGTATAAAAACAGATAATGGCCCAGCTTATATTAGTCAAACCTTCCAAAAATTTTGCTCACAGTGGGATATTATACACAAAACAGGAATCCCATATAACCCCCAAGGACAGGCCATTGTTGAACGGGCCCATCAACATCTTAAAACCTATTTGCAAAAAACAAAAGAGGGGGAGATATACCAGAGTTGTCAGGGACCACATGCACTATTAAATATAATTCTATTCACTTTAAATTTTTTGCTCACTGACGCCGAAGGCCATACAGCGGCACAGGGTCACTTCTCCTCTCCCACCATGCAAAAAGCACAGATTAGATGGAAGGATCTGGCTACAGAGAAGGGGAAACCCCCTGCTCCACTCTTGGCTAGAGTGAGAGGAGCTGTTTCATGGGGCAGCTTGACAATCTTCCCTCCAGGGACGGAAAAACCCATTTGGGTCTCAGAACGTTGCACAAGACCGGTGGACGCAGACTCGGGAAGGAGCGACGACCCTGGGACTTCAGGTTCGGCCATTTTCGCTTCTCCAAAGGAGTGACAGAATGAGTTTTGCGGGTTGGATCTTCCTTATAACAGTCCTGGTATGTAGGCCTGTGGATGCAGGAATGGGTCCCCCACCAGGTAATATCTACCAGCATCTTTTTGGGACCCCCTGCAAGTGCAGGGGAAGGATTTGGAATCAGGCCCCCAGTAGTTGGACTCAGATGGCCGATTGTGTTACTAAGGTAGCCTACCTCCGGGCTGAAGTTCATCAACAAATTGGGGGATTTCACCACCCTGAGTGGGTATGAGTGAACAAACCAAAGATTAACCCCCTGGTCCCGAAAAAACCCTCAGTAACTGTTCCACAACTTGTACTTATACTTCAGCATTTCATGTCTCCTGCTATGAGATGGCCTCGATTTGTGTACACAAGGGACAACAGTATTTTGAGGCCAGATTGACCGAGACCCGGTCGGGGGAGGGGGTGGGAGTAACTTATCACTTCACTCCATCTCTTTTTGGCCAAGGGGGAGTTGAATCTAAACTCCAGTTGGCTGGGTGCCAGGGTGAGGTTGGTAAGTCCTCCTGTTGGCCCACTGTAGCCCCTACAGGAATATCTGACGGGGGGGGGACCTACTGATTCTGTTAAACATCTTCAAATCATCAGGCTTTTGAAACCACAGGTCCCTGACCTCATTTACCACCCCTTGGTGCTGCCTAAGTCTCAGCTCCCAGATCTGGATGCCAATACGTGGGATATCTTAAAAACCACCTTTATCTTACTTAACAACTCTGATCCCACGCTTGCTAGTGACTGCTGGCTCTGCATAACAACAGGGGTGGTCATGCCCGTGGCGGTTCCTATCAATGTCACCATATCTGATGATGAGACCTGCCAGCCTGGACTGCCTTTCAAGGTCCAACCTATGGGCACTTTTACAGAATGTCTCCTGGGTATGATGCAAAACAACGCCTATAATGTTGATGTTGGACTAACTTCCTTTGGAAACTGTTCAATCTCAACAGCCAAGAAATATTCCTCACCCACTCCAGCCCTCTGTCCCCCTAATGGCACTGTTTTTATGTGTGGTGGGAACTCTGCCTTCCCCCGACTCCCTGCCAACTGGACAGGTGGCTGTGTTCTCGCCTTGCTCCTCTCTGACATAACCATTGTCCCTGGGGATGAGCCCCTGCCCATCCCCAGCCTAGACACTCTAGTGAGAAGACACAGGTGAGCTATACAGGCTCTACCATTACTCGCCACACTGGGGATAACGGCTGCTGTGGGCACAGGCACAGCTGGTCTGGGTACAGCGATACATTCTTATCGCCGTCTATCTCAGCAGCTTATAGATGATGTGCAGACCCTATCTGGCACTATTAGGGACTTACAAGACCAAATTGACTCTTTGGCAGAAGTGGACCTCCAAAATAGGCGAGGCCTAGACTTACTGACTGCCAATCAGGGGGGAATCTGCTTAGCCTTAGGAGAAAGGTGCTGCTTCTATGCCAATAAATCGGGCATAGTTCGCACTAAAATCAAGGAGCTTCAAGAAGACCTAGAGAAAAGGAGAAAAGAGTTATTCGAGAACCCTCTTTGGACTGGGATGAATGGGTTCCTGCCCTACCTTCTTCCCCTCCTGGGGCCCTTACTGGGTCTTCTTTTGATTGCAACCTTGGGACCTTGTATTGCAAATAGGATAACTCAATTCATTAAGGACCAGATTAACATTTTAACCTCCAAGCCAATACAGGTTCACTACCAATGCCTGGAGATGGACGACTCCGCCCACGAGGTGTACTTACGACCCATCCGGAGATGAGATGTAACTGGACAGGAGCCAATACCCGAGCCCTCCTATGTATGCCTGCTTTTGCCCAGGTCCCTAATTACCCTGCCGACTTGGTGCCATCATCCCAGACCCTTACGTTCAGAAAGTTCCCTGGTCATAGCTATCCCACTGGCAAAGATGATGACTGGGATCTGCAGTTGTGTCCTGCTGGCCATGACACCCTAACTGAAAAGTGTCCGTTTACGTAGGACAAGAGCTGATCTTGTAGTACCCAGTGAGGGGCAACTTCCACGCTTGCACTGCAACCTAAGCCAGGGGAATGGGGCCTCCCCAGAGACGGGTAAGCAGTGCAGGGGTGGTGGATGACCTAAGACAGGGGCTACTTGATTCCCTTTGACATGCAGAAAACAATAAAGGGGGACTTGCTGGTAGCAGGCCCGCCCTGGCCCCCGGGGCCAGCCCCCAGTTTCTTGTTCTGCATGTCAAAGTGGCCAGCTCACAGGGTCGTGACGCAGGTTTGCGGTTTCCCGTTTATCTGCCCCAGACATATGTGCCTCTTTGGGAACATCTTGACCTGTTCAGAGCCTCCTGATAGGGGACGATGATGGTAACCCAAGGACGCAGTTATTACTCTTCCCTCCTCGCTTTTGAGTCATTTCCCCAGCTGTTTCAAAAGATATATAAGGGGAACAAATTTGGCAATAAAAAAAAGCGCATGCTTCCTCCTGGATGAAGAACCTTGGTGTCCTGTGTATTTCTTAACCTCGCCATCCCTCGCCGGGACTCGGCTCCCATACCTGGACGTGGCTCCCATAGCCGGACGCGGCACTAGAGACTGTGGCGCACACTGAGAAATGATGAGCTAGCAACGCAAAGATAGGGCACTGTGGATTCTGCGGGCTCCTGCCGGCTGTGCCCTCACTGTTCTCAGTGCTGAATTCTGGGTTTGAGACGGGGGAAGAAAGCGGTCCAGATCAGTTCTCCACACGAGTCAGACCACCGAGGAAGCCAGCGGCCACCATCTTGAAGAGCTGACGTCACCATTGCCTGTTTTCAACTGATCCCAGCTCATTCAGCTATAGAACAGGTAATTTCAGGCTGCCGTTCGCCTGCGTCTCGCAGACATACTGCTCAGGCTCAGGGCTAAAGAACCCACGGAAACTGCTTCTGGGAGCCTGCTCCTATCAGAACATACACGGAGCCCGGAACGGCCGAAATCCGGCTCCCATTCGCCTGCATCTCGCAGAAAAACCGCTCTGGCTCAGGGCTAAAGAACCCACGGAAACTGCTTCTCCGTCCAGGTCCTGCTGAATACTGTGGAGGTAAATACCAACCGAGCCTTCATAGGCAGTGGCAACAGGATTGAGATGGGGCTTGAGAGGGCTGGTCAGGACCCACCCGTTGCTTTGGTCACCTGGCAATGGGAACGAAATGCTGCCATACGCATGGGATACCAACATGGCAGAGATCTGACGTCATCAGAAAGCGGCAGAGAAGATAACCTCATTGATACCAGCGGCGACAGGTGTGTAATCCCCTAGCCCCCGCCTCCACACAGCGGGGAAACCTCAAGAGCCCCTCCCAGCTCTCCTGTGAGCGCGATAGTCAGACCGAGGAATTCAGGAGTGGCGCAGAACCCATGGCATGGGACCCCCGGGGCTACCACTCCCACCAACGCAGACAACTGAGGTCTCTTGCACCAGCTCCTGGGGGCATGGCTACCTGAGGGCAAGCAAAATACGCCAAGGGCTCTCAGCCCCATTCTCCACAACCTTAGGGGCTGAGGGATTGGCAAGCAGGGATAGGGTGCCCAGTTGTTCAAGAAGATAGGGCTCCCGTGAGCAGCAGACCTGGCATGTAGCCAGTACTGTGGTGACCGTCACCTGTGAATGAGGCCAGTGGCTAGTGGCTAGACACAAGAAACGGCCCGAGACACTCAGGAGTGGAGACCCACCCAGTGGGGCAGGAGGAGCGGCTTCACAGTGATTGGTTCCCACGCACTGAGAGAAGAAGCTTGGCCGGTGGGCACAGCTCCACCTACTGGAAGAGAAGGTAATCAAACTCTAAGACTGCATTTTTAATTTTTTTTTTAATTCTTAATTTTAATTTTTTTTCTTTTTAATTTTTTAAAATATTTTCGTATTATTTATTTATTTTTTACTATCACTTTTTTTATTTTTTTAAATGTCTTCTTTTTTTATTTTCTATATTTTTCTTTTGTCTTTCCATTACTTTTCAATTTCCTTATTCCCCTTTCCTTGAATTCCATCTGTTTACTCTCATTCTCTTTAGTGACTTCTTCCCTTCCCTTCTAATACCTTTCCTCCCAAGCAATACAACGCTGTTTATGTGTAATTTACTAAATATATATAGGTCAATATTCCAAGGCATTACATAGTGCCACCAAGACCTTAACTTCCCCCAAATACTCCAGACCATTCTCCTGTTAATATCCCTCATCAGTAGAGCAACCTTCCAAGGTTGCCAAGAGATACTAACCTCAATACCATCACATCATTCGATCTAAATATAAGTCCCAAGACCAAACTGCAGACCGCTATATGCCATCAGAATCCGTACACAGTTTAGGAAATGAATGAATCTACATTAAAGTGCAACAAAACTCATCATCTCTAGTCATACTCTCCCATCACAAAAGAGAGACCCCAGAGACACACAAAACCAAATAAATTTATAAGAGTAAACAGTAACTTAGCAGTCAAACAGAGCAAGAAGTAACATAAGCAGCATAAAAAATCAAGGAAGAAAAGGAGTACAAACAATGCAAGACGGCCTAAATATACAGGAGGACCTAGAGGCATCAGAAAAATGACCAAATAAAGAACTCAAAGAATACCTTAGACAGATGGAATGGAATCTTAGAGAGGATATGAGACAGCAAATTCAAACAATGAAAAAACTCATTGAAAATGAAATACACAAGCAAATAAAAGAAGCGAATAAGCATCTTTATCAGGAGATAGAGATTATAAAAAAATCAAACAATAATTTTAGAAATGAAGGAAACTATAACCCAAATTAAAAACTCAATTGAGAGTATCACCAACAGAGTGAAGCACGTAGAAGCCAGAACATCAGATAATGAAGACAAAGTATATCATCTTGAAAAGAGTCTAGCCAACTCAGGAAGTCTGGTAAAAAATCACGAGAAAAAGATCCAAGAGATATGGGATAATATAAAAAAAACAAACTTAAGAGTCATCAGGATAGAGGAAGGCACAGAGGTTCAAACCAAGGGAATGGACAACCCGTTAAATGAAATAATTATAGAAAATTTCCAGACATAAAATAGGAAATGGATGTACAAATTGTAGATGCATACAGGACACCGAGCATACAAAATCACATTAGACCAACGTCAAGACACATTGTTATAAAGATATCCAATATACAGAACAAAGAGAAAATATATAAGAGAAAGGAGGCAGATTACATTCAGCCATAAACCAATAAGGTTGACAACGGATTTTTCATCACAGACAATGAAAGCGAGAAGATCCTGGAACAACATATTTCAAACTCTGAAAGACAATGGATGCCAACCAAGAATTTTGTACCCAGCAAAATTAAGCTTCAGGTACGACAACGAAATAAAAATCTTTCATGATAAACAAAAGTTAAAAGAATTTGTAGCCAGAAAACCAGCATTGCAAAGCATCTTGAGCAAAACACAACACGAGGAAGAATTGAAAAACAGTAACCAAAACCAACAGTGGGAAGTACCTCAGTAAGACAGAGAGCAGGGGAAAAGCTAATCATGGAGAAACAAACCAGATTTAAAAAAAAAACAAGATAAATAATCAAACATGGCTGGAAATACAAATCATATATCAATAGTAACTCTAAACCTAAATGGCTTAAACTCACCAATAAAGCAACATAGGCTGATAACATGGATAAAAAAAAAAAAACAAATCCAACAATATGCTGCGTCCAAGAGACACATTTGATTGAAAAAGACATACACAGGCTGAAGGTGAAAGGTTGGTAAAAAAACATACCATGCACATGATCCTCGTAAGCAAGCAGGGGTGGCCATCCTCATATGGAATAAAATCGACTTCAAGATTAAGTTAATCAAAAGGGATAAGGAAGGACATTATATACTGTTAAAAGGAACCATTCACCAACAAGACATAACAATTATCAATATTTATGCACCAAATAATGGTGCTGCGACATTCATAAAACAAACTCTCCTCAAGTTCAAGAATCAAACAGACCATAACACAATAATTATGGGTGACTTCAATACTCCTCTCTCACCATTGGACAGATCCTCCAAACAAAAGTTGAATAAAGAAACAATAGAACTCAATATCACAATCAATAACCTAGACTCAACTGACATATATAGAATATATCAACCATCATCAAGTGGATATACTTTTTTGTCAGGAGCACATGGATCCTTCTCAAAAATAGACCATATATTATGCCATAAGGCAACCCTCAGTAAATACAAAGGGGTGGAGATAATACCATGGATTTTATCTGATCATAATGGAATGAAACTGGAAGTCAATGATAAAAGAAGGAAGGAAAAATCATACATCTCATGGGAAATGAACAGTATGTTACTGAATGATCAATGGGTTACAGAAGACATAAAGGAGGAAATCAAAAAATTCTTAGAGACAAATGAAAATACAGACACAACATATCGGAATCTATGGGACACAATGAAAGCAGTTTTAAGAGGGAAATTTATTGCCTGGAGGTCATTCCTCAAAAAAAGAAAAAAACAACAAATAAGTGAGCTCACACTTCATCTCAAAGCCCTAGAAAAGGAAGAACAAAACAAGAGCAAATATAGCAGAAGGCAAGAAATAATTAAAATTAGAGCAGAAATCAACGAAATTGAAACAAAAGAAACTATTGAAAAAATTGACAAAACTAAAAGTTGGTTCTTTGAAAAAAATAAATAAGATCGACAGACCCTTAGCCATGCTAACAAAGAGAAGAAGAGAGAGAACTCAAATTACTAACATACGAGATGAAAAAGGAAATATTAAAACAGATGCTACAGAAATACAATTAGAAATTATTTTGAAACCCTATATTCCAATAAAATAGAAGATAGTGAAGACATCGATAAATTTCTTAAGTCATATGATTTGCCCAGAATGAATTAGGAGGATACACACAATTTGAACAGACCAATATCAATGGATGAAATAGAAGAAGCAATCAAAGGACTACCAACCAAGAAAATCCCAGAACCGGATGGGTATACAGTGGAGTTTTACAAAACCTTTAAAGAAGAATTTAAACCAATACTTTTCAAGTTATTTCAGGAAAGAGAAAAAGAGGGAGCCCTTCCAAATTCATTCCATGAGGCCAACATCACCCTGATTCCGAAAACAGACAAAGACACCTCAAAGAAGGAAAACTAGAGACCAATATCTCTAATGAACCTAGATGCAAAAATCCTCAATAAAATTCTGGCGAATCGGATACAAAAACACATCAAAAAAATTGTGCACCATGATCAAGTAGGATTCATCCCTGGGATGCAAGATTGGTTCAATATATGAAAATCAATAAATGTTATTCACCACATCAATAGACTCAAAGATAAGAACCATATGATCATCTCGATAGACACAGAAAAAGCATTTGACAAAGTACAGCATCCCTTTATGTTCAAAACACTAGAAAAACTAGTGATAACAGGAACTTACCTCAACATTGTAAAAGCTATCTACGCGAAGCCTCAGGCTAGCATCATTCTGAATGGAGAAAAATTGAAGGCATTCCCTCTAAAATCTGGAACAAGACAGGGATGCCCTCTATCACCACTTCTATTCAATATAGTCCTCAAAACACTGGTTAGAGCAATTAGACAGACGAAAGAAATTAAAGGTATAAAAATAGGAAAAGAAGAACTTAAATTATCACTATTTGCAGATGACATGATTCTATACCTAGAAGACCCAAAAGGACCTACAAAGAAACTACTAGAATTAATAAATGATTTCAGCAAAGTGGCAGGATATAAAATCAACACGCATAAATCAAAGGCATTCTTGTATATCAGCGACAAAACTTCTGAAATGTAAATGAGGAAAAACACCCCATTCACAATATACTCAAAAAAAATAAAATACACGGGAATCAACCTAACAAAAGAGGTGAAAGACTTATACAATGAAATCTACAAAACCCTAAAGACAGAAATAGAAGAAGATCTTAGAAGATGGAAAAATATACCCTGTTCATGGATAGGCAGAACTAACATCATCAAAATGGCGATATTACCAAAAGTTCTCTATAGGTTCAATGCAATGCCAATCAAAATCCCAATGACATTTCTTGTAGAAATAGATAAAGCAATCATGAAATTCATATGGAAAAATAAAAGACCCAGAATAGCAAAAGCAACTCTAAGCAGGAAATGTGAATCAGGCGGTATAGCGATACCAGATTTCAAATTATACTACAGAGCAATAGTAACAAAAACAGCATGGTATTGGTACCAAAACAGGCGAGTGGACCAATGGTACAGAATAGAGGACACAGAGACTAATCCACAAAGTTACAACTATCTTATATTTGATAAAGGAGCTAAAAGCATGCAATGGAGGAAGGAAAGCATCTTCAACAAATGGTGCTGGGAAAACTGGAAATCCTTATGCAACAAAATGAAACTGAATCACTTTCTCTCGCCATGCACAAGAGTTAACTCAAAATGGATCAAGAAGCTTGATATCAAATCAGAGACTCTGTGTCTGATAGGAGAAACAGTTGGCTCCCACCTACAGACTGTGGAGTCGGGCTCCAAATTTCTTAATAGGAAACCCATAGCACAAGAGTTAATAACAAGAATCAACAAATGGGACTCACTTAAACTAAAAAGTTTTTCTCAGCAAGAGAAACAATAAGAGAGGTAAATAGGGAGCCTACATCATGGGAACAAATTTTTACTCCTCACACTTCAGATAGAGCCCTAATATCCAAAGTATACAAAGAACTCAAAAAATTAAACAATAAGATAACAAATAACCCAATCAACAAATGGGCCAAGGACCTGAACAGACACTTCTCAGAGGAGGACATACAATTAATCAACAAGTACATGAAAAAAAGCTCACCATCTCTAGCAGTCAGAGAAATGCAAATCAAAACCACCCTAAGATACCATCTCACTCCAGTAAGATTGACAGCCATTATGAAGTCAAACAACAACAAGTGCTGGTGAGAATGTGGGGAAAAGGGTATACTTGTACATTGCTGGTGGGACTGCAAATTGGTGCGGCCAATTTGGAAAGCAGTATGGAGATTCGTTGGAAAGCTGGGAATGGAACCACCATTTGACCCAGCTATTCCCCTTCTTGGGCTATTCCCTAAAGACCTTAAAAGAGCATGCTATAGGGACACAACTACAACAATGTTCATAGCAACACAATTCACAATAGCTAGACTGTGGAACCAACCTAGATGCCCTTCAATAGATGTATGGATAAAAAAAAATGTGGCATTTATACACAATGGAGTGTTACTCTGCACTAAAAAATTACAAAATCATGGAATTTGCAGGGAAATGGATGGCACTAGAGCAGATTTTGCTAAGTGAAGCTCGCCAATCCCTAAAAAATAAATGCCAAATGTCTTCTTTGATATAAGGAGAGCAACTAAGAACAGAATAGAGAGGAAGAGCATGAGAAGATCACAACTAAACATGGATGAGAGGGGGGGAGGGAAAGAGAGAGAGAAGGGAAATTGCATAGTAAAGGAAGGAGACCCTCATTGTTACACAAAATTACATATAAGAGGAAGTGAGGGGAAAGGGGGAAAAAAACAAGAGAGAGAAATGAATTACAGTAGATGGGGTAGGGAGAGAAGATGGGAACGGAGGGGATGGGAGGGGAGGGAAGGGGAGGGAAGGGGAGGGGAGGGGGGATAGTAGAGGTTAGGAAAGGCAGCAGAATACAACATATACTAGTGTGGCAGTAGGTAAAAAAGTGGATGTGTAACCGATGTGAATCTGTGTTATGTATATAGGGTAAAAATGGGAGTTCATAATCTGCTTGAATCAAATGTATGAAATATGATATGTCAAGAACTTTGTAATGTTTTCAACAACTAATAAAAAATTAAAAAAAGAACTATAAAATGTTAAAATAAAGGCTTAGGAGAACATAAAAAAAAAACAAAGATTAAGTCTTTTTTATAAAATAGCAGAATATTTACATATTACCTAAGTAGCTTATTTTATAGTTTCCTTCATCTCTAGATGATATGTAATACCTAATATTCATACCACTGGTTATCAGCAACAAGTTTGGCTCCCTCCCATGTTGAACATTAGAGAAGCATGCCGAGGCAAGTATATAAAGCAGGGTTTATTTGAAAAAGAGGTAACATAACTTACAGGATTAATTTCTCCTGGCCTTGCAAATGGGTGCCTCATCTTGAGTTAGGTTATTCAGTTGCATAATTTGGAAAATACTGATATTAGCTACAACCTTACTGAGTACCTACTATGTACCAGACATAGAGTATACTTTATCTCTGATTACGACTATAAGTGCATAAGTAGGTCATTATAGTATCTCTATTTTCAGAGGATAAAACTGAGGGATAAAGGGCTAATAATTTGCCTAAATTCATTTTGCTAGTGAAGCCAAGATCTGATCCCAACTCAGTATGCTAAATTGCATATTATCTCTATTGCTCCTAACCAATACTCCTTTGCAAAAGGCATGAAAGATTTTACAGGAATATTGTCCTTGAAGCTACTGGAAATTATATATTTTGTCTATGCATGAATTTCACATTTTTATGCATTAAATCATCTATAAATTCATTCATTTATATATTATTTCATTCTTTTAGTTGGCTATGTGGAGAATCTATCAGGTTCTGGGTTTTGGGCGGGGGCTGGATTTATATGTGAACCTGTTGTTATTCCTGCCTTCATCTTCAAAATAGACTAGCAAACTTGAAGGGAAAGCAATACACACACACACACACAAACACACACACACACACACACAGTGTTAAAGATATGTCTAGGAAAATATGGGCATAATGAGGAGATATCTCTTGCTGAACACAGCATGTGGAGAGGTAACACAGAGAGTTCTATAGAGTTTTATATCCCTTTGAGAATCTCATACACAATGCTACCATTTCACTAAACCCAGAGTTTGGGGGCAAATGCCATTATACCTGTCATGATGCTTTTTTCTGAAGATCAGTGTCAATGGCTTCTGTATTCTGTCCTTTTCCCTAGAAGGTGCCCCCTTGTTCCACTTCTCTACTGTCCCTGTGGAGTCATCTTTACTCATTTCTCCAAAAATAGCGGGATAAAATTCTAGATCTTTGAAAGGCAAAAACAGACTTCTCCAAAGCCAGGCCTGTCACTAGCTATTCATAGTCTGGGGCAGTTTGCAGAATGGGGAAAAAGTGAAAAGAACCCTTTGATTATGTACTCCTAAGATGGATAATTTGAACAGAAAAGCTTTGTAGTTCTGGGGAATAAAATAATAGAACCCTCATGTGTGAAAATTGTAAGACAGACGTGCCATGTTCACTTCTTTTGTTTTCAAAGCCCTCACAGCAAGCTGCATGTCTGGGTCAGAAAGACTACTGATGACCTTTCAGTCCTGAGGGTGGGTGATGAGTACTACTAACCTACAAGAAAGATGGCTCAAATGCACAAACCCCATGATGTTCACCATCTACTTCCTACAACCTAGACGTGCTTTGTGAGAAATCCAAACACAACTAGATCAAAAAGTTCCACAAATCCTGACAATGCTTCTACAAGCCAAGGCTTTGGAAATGCCTATCTTCAAAGGAATGAAAGGCAGATTTTCCATGGGCTCTCTCAGCCCTTAAAATGGGACAAAGAAGAGGGCTAAAAAAAGTTGGTCAAAGGGCATTATGCTGAGAGAACTCCAGAAGGCTTCCTAATGATCACAACCTTGAACTGATATTAATGTTAATCAGGTATTTAGAGCAAAACACTTGAAAAAAAAATCTCTAAAAATCCACATGACTAACGAAGGGCCGTGGATGAAAGAGGCTGCTGTTGCCCAGAAAGTTTGGCTTATAAAATTTCCTTTATAAGTATCTTTCTACACAGCTGCCACACCATACATGATAGCCTCTTCCCCTGTCTGCCATGGGGTCTGGTATGAGGTTCATGTTAACAAGAGTATTTGTCATGAAAGCTGTAGTAGCTCTTGGGGACATCTACACAGGGTTCAATTGCTCCTCCTTCTTTATATGGCACCTGATTTTATCATTACCCTAATGGTGCAGCTGTGGCAGGCAGGATATGTTAACAAAAAAATATGCATGCTGTAATCTGTGCTGAGCTTAATCCAGGGTGATCATAGAATCTACTCAGGTACAATCAGAAAGGTCCTGGAAGTAACTGAGGATGGAAAGGCTATCTCTTCTGCAGGTTGAGATATCCAGTCCAACTGGATGTGTAGCATACCAGCTTGATGTCAGATTGCTTCTGGCAGCTGTCTTTGGACCTAGAGGGGACCAGAATTATGCTAAAGTTAATAAAGTGGAGGGCAGAATACTATCCTTGGAGATAATGTCAGGTTGACAGATCAATACCCCCCTGGGACAACATTCCATGGGAGTAGTCAAGCTATGTGTTTAAAACCAGTTGGGATTGGGCTTTCTGTTCCTTTTACAGCAGACACTTGAGCCATGGTTATATACACTTCTGTCTCATTGATTTATATCCCTATAATTCTATTTGAAAGGTTAATTTGACCTTCCTAGGAGGAAGGTGCTTGAAATGCAAATAAAAGTAATTATACTCAGAGATTAAAAAGAAGAAAAAACAATTCTAAAATTTAACCCAGGTTTAATTCAGATGTTTTAAAAATGATAATAATAAAAAGAAAAATAGGGATCACATATCCTTTTTTTTTTCCTTCTCCTTAGAGATAACTGATTTCTTAAATTAGAGTCATGCATTTCCATTCTCAACATGCAGGTTTTGAGGCTTAAAGCAAAAGAATATAAAAAAGACATGCATAGTCATACTATCACATGCCTGTAATCCCAGCAGCTCAGGAGGCTGAGGCAGGAAGATTGTGAGCTCAAAGCCAGCCTCAGCAACTTAGTAAGTCCCTGAGCAACAACTCAACAAGGACCTGTGCAATTCAGTGAGACCCTGTTTCAAAACTTTACAAACAGGTGTGGAGGGTTGGGGTTGGGGGTAGGGGATGTGGTTCAGTGGTTTAAATGCCCCTAGGTTTAATCTTTGGTACCAAAAATAAAAAATAAAAAAGTGAATCTTTAACATCCTAATGAGAAAAAATAAATAAATGTAGTTGGAAATAAAATCATTATGGAGGAACACCACAAGTGTCGGAGTAAATGTTTCTAAGATGTCCAGATAGTATCATTAGGAGGGAAACTAAACACAGACCTTCCCCTGGGATATTTTCACCTGAGAATCACCTATCTCATTCTCTTTCTCTTCCTTTTACTTTCTGTTTTTCTTTTTTTTCTCTCAGAAACCATTATCTCTACAAATCACACCTGAATGTTCATAATATGCTTTTAAAGGTGACAGTACAATCATTTCATCTGCTACCTCTGTATCCAAAGGCAGAAGTGACTTGTGATGCAGAAAAGACAAAACTTTCCAGTCCTGTGTTGATGGAGAGATTCAGGTATAATAAGTTCCCATATGTTATTACCTTGCTTTGGAAAAAAAAATCCAAACGCAACTCTTCTAAACATAGCCAGAATCTCTTTATGTTTGAGTCTGGCCTCATGTTAAAATGATATGTGACACTATGTTAACAACTATTCTGCCTAGAATGCAAAACCAAATGCACCAATAAAAATATATAAGTTTTTAAAAAATATAGGCTATGGCCAGTCATTCACCTTGTGAATTATTTCCATGAAAAAGTGATCTAATTGTGTTCTATAATATGTTGTAGACACAATTCCACACGCAGATCCAGAGGGTAGCCAAACTCTTTGACCCACAATGGAGCATTAAGGATTGGAATTTGTCATGGAAATCTAGCCAGTAAATGCAAGACACGTCTCTTATGAAGCCTGTGCACACTTTTGTGTTTATATTGGTCTGCTATTTCTGGACAGTTTTTTTAAAAAAAATACATTTCCAAATACAATCTACACTCAAAACAGAAAAATAATCTGTAAAATTGTATGAAAAACAAATATATATATAGTTTATATATATATATATATATATATATATATATATATATATATATAGTTTATATATATATATATATGTATGTATAAACTAAAAAAATGTAGTGTAGGTTATAGGAAATCCATAAATGTATTGCAAAGACAAAAAAAATCCTGCCATTTTTATATAATCAAACATATTCAACCCATTGCATGTAAGTTTTCAATTAAATTATAACTGGCTCTACATAAGTAGACTTAGCAAAATAACTTGTCATATGTTATTCAAAATTTTATCTGGCAGCTTTCAAAACCACCTTATTTTCTAATTGGGTTTATTTAACAGAAAAAATATATATATATGTTTCTGTTAAAAGAAGTAGTTTTGTATCTTTGAGGTAGCTGATTCTTGAAGCTAGGTTAATTTTCTTCTACTTAAACTATGAGATAATGTGCAATCATCTTTGAAATTTATATTTGAAGAAGATGAGTCTCAGGTTCTGAAATTATTCTTTCCTTGGTAAAAAGTCTAACAAAAGCCTCATTTCAGTTTAAAAGGGTTTGTACATGAGTTAAAATTCAGAGAAAGAATTTACAATTAAAACCTTTCTGAAGTAAGTGCTCTATGAAAAAAGTAGAGGATAAAAAGCTCTTTCCATAACTTAAAAGCGGGAGCTCTGGCACCATGACAATGATTTCTGAGGATGTAGCCTTGTTTTGCAAGAAGCACAGCTAACCTGTTGTCCTCACACATATGCATGATGGGGCAGGGTGAGAGAATTTCCCTCAGAATTTGTTCCATTTGAGTGCTCAGTCCTTGGCCATCTAACAGAGATGTGGATACACAGGAACGTGCATGGTGTAGACCTAGTGACCCACCAACCCAGACCCTAGCCTTATCCCTATTGACTGAAACTCACATGAACTCATCTGTTCTTACCTCCGCTAATATGTCACTGGGGACAATTGTGATATGTAGAACTTAGAACAATAAACAAGCTTTTACTGGATATATCTACAGGGATATTGCCTGAAATTGTGGTATGGATCTGAAGATACTCTAAGCACCAGATTGATTTGAAACTTTCAAAACCCATAAAGACGGAGCATGGTTCAGTGATCTGTGGATGGAAACATTGAACAGTGATACCATAGACATGTATCACTGATACACAGCTGAGGTTATAAATAGTGTCAATAAAGCAAATTACACCTACATTCATAGCTTGAGTTTTAATGTTTTTGAAATTAGTGTATTTATTTTCTATGAGATGTGGTACAAAATATAGTTTCTCTTTAAGTATTTAAATTATTTCACTTCTTTGAAGTGAATAAAAGCATTTTTTGTAGTTCAGTATTACAAATAATTAAACCTTAGAAAATAGGATGCCAGGTATTTATTATTCATGATCATACTGAAGTTTAGTGTTTAAAATAAAATATATTCCTTGTTCTTTTCCAAGATTAAAAGAAATTATATATATATATATATATATATATATATATATATATATATATATATAGAGAGAGAGAGAGAGAGAGAGAGAGAGAGAGAGAGAGAGTGAGTGAGTTTAGTTGTAATTAGACACAATATCTTTATCTATTTTTATTTTGGTGCTGAGGATCAAACCCAGCACCTCGCATGTGCTAGGCAAGCGCACTACCACTGAGCCACAACCCCAGCCCTAAGGTATATTTATGAATGTTTATCCACATAATTATTACAGTGACAGTTATTACATAAATATGAAATGTATTAAATTTAAAAATCAAGTATTTTAAGGGGAAAACATACTTAGAATGAGGAGGAATTAACATTGTGGCAGTTTTCTTAATGCAAACTAATTCACTCAGTTTAATGACTGGCTCTAACTTTCCTATCTTTTGTCTATAGGTGCCCAATGCCTGGCATATGCAAATTCTAGAAAAAGAGGTTCTGTCTTTATCTTTTCTGCCTCTTTCAAGACACACTTTCTTTTCCTTTTTGGTTAAAGAGGATATCTGTCCTATATATGATTCTGAAAAAATTAAAATATCCACCCTGGAAAATGGTTAATCTAGATTAAAAACTACAAAATCTTTTGCTTCTGTCTTCAAAATATTTTGTTCCTCTGTCTCATATTCTCTCTCTCTCTCTCTCTCTCTCTCTCTCTCTATATATATATATATATATATATATATATATATATATATATATATATATACACACACACAAACACACACACACACACACACACACACACACACACACACACGTGTGTATTGTATGTTGTATCCACTTGGTACCAAATTGGATTATTAATAAATAAGCACTCATAAAATTAAAAAGACAGATCCAAATGCTTTTTAGGTCATGTGACTTCAATAAACCTTTAACAAAAAATCAATTTAAATTAATTTGGAAATGATAATAAGAGTAAATTTTTTTAAAAAGAGTAAAGTTGTCTTTAAAGTAATCACAAGTTTTTCTAGGTGATTAGCCAATGAAGAGTGTGTTTTCTATAATGTTTAAAGTATAATGTCCATTGCTTTTAAGATTCTTCTTTGACAGAGAAAAATGACCTAAAATATTAACTATGCTCATATGATATCATGGTTTTTATGCATAACCTAAAATTTGCTGTTAAAAAATGGTTTGATATCAATGTGATCTATAAATGTATTAGAAAATATATCTGAAACATTTGTAAAGTTAAATTGCTAAAACATCAGCTACTAAATTATAAATTCAAATACATTTGGCTTCATAAATTTTATAATTTGGGTTTATTAATAAGTGTGTTTTTATAAGATGTTTATATAGAGAGAAATTGTTTAAGATTGCTTTGACTCTAGTTCTTCACTAAAATCAAGGTTATTAAAAGCTAAAATTCTAATTAATACATGAAATTGTGTACAAAAAATACCCCAAAAATTAAGCTGTACTTTGATGGAGAAAGTCGGTAAAAGGGAAAATATATCATCTTGTTAATTTTTTACAAGTAATTTTTCTAAATCCACAATTTTTATAAGGATATTTCACAGAGTAAATTTAAGAAGGAGTCAACAGCAAAAAATAAATAAATAAATACAAAGGAAAAAGAAAAGAAAAGAAAATAGTTACAGGCAGGTAAGCATATTTTGGTAAGAAAAATTAAAAGGAAAGGAGAATAGTTCTGGATAAAAATATTTTAAAGAATATTTTTAGACCTTTATTTTATGTATTTATTCATATGCAGTGCTGAGAATCAAATCCAGGGCCTAAAACATGCCAGGCAATTGCACTACCACTGAGCTATAGCGCAGTCCCTGGATAAAAATATTTTATATGATAAAGTCTATGTTTTAAAATCTTTATAGAAGGTAAATCTTTGTGTTTTTTTAGTTGTTAGTGGACCTTTATTTTATTTATTTGTATGTGGTGTTTCGAATCAAACCCAGTACGTCACACATGCTAGGCAAGCGCACTACCACTGAGGCAGAACCCCAGCCACTAGAAGGTAAATCTTAAAAAAATTGTGATTATGTCAGCTATAATTATCACATTATGTTAGTTACTTAAGGGTTTTTATAAAGTCACCATATAATATACTGATACAAACCAGAATCCAACCCTGTATGTGTTAAAGGGTTTCTTAAAATATTGATCTGCTTATTTCTTAAGATAATTTGTTGTGTATACAAGGTGTTTTTTGTTTGTTTGTTTGTTTTTTACGTACAGAAACAGAATCTTAAAATAATAACCCTAATTATTTGTTTTGTTTTAAAGTATTTTTAATGAGCACTATAAAAATCTGGTTAAATTACCACTTACTTTACAGATTCTAAATTTCATTTTAGAAGTAAAATCTAAGTTAACATATTCAGGATATCTGTATAATTGTGATGGTAATTATCACTGGCTCCTTTGTATATTAGATTTATTCATGTTCTCCAAGTATACAAGTTTTTTAAAATGCAAAGCTTAGGAGAACACTTAGCAAAACAGTGCTCTCCAAATTAAAGTTATTTGAAACAATAGTTTTTTTCCAAATTTCTATAAAAGTTAAAAAAATAATTGAAGATCTACTTATGACTTTTAATGTTGTGTAACTGGATAAATTTTGTTACGCTTTACCCTAGGAGAGGAGTTTAAAGTATTTTTATAAAGGTAATGAGAGACTAATTTGTTTAAAGATTGACAATGTGAACCTTGAAAACATTTTTCCACACAGAAATGGAAGTTCAGAGCTCCCCTAGCCTATCTGCATGATTTATATATTCACATGTAATGTTATGCAATGTCATGTTATAACAACTGATGTTCAGAAAGACACAGAAAAGAACATATTAGAACTTGGTAAAGTCACATTTTAAAAAGAAGCAAAGATCAGCTTTAAAACTAAAACACTTGAGCTAAGATTTGTCAAAAGGCCAGCTCCACCCTGGCTCCAATTCCATTTTGCCACCTAAAACAGCCCTTCTATAAATATTGAGTCCCAAAACCAAGGAGGGACATCTCACTCTCAAGATAGATCCCATTTTCTCCTGAATGTGTATATACTCCTAAATAAGCCTCTGTCTATGTCTTTGTTTGGCTAATGCTGAAATTCTTTACCATCATGTATACCAAGACTCACACTGGTCCTGAGTTGAATTTCCCCTTCTCTCTTGGAACTTCTTATACACTTCTTCAGAGACATTTCTTCTATCATGACACACTGACCAATACATATGTATCTAATGTCATTTTGGGATGCTAGGTTAAATATTAGACATAAAATATTCAAGATTTTTAATGCAAAGCCAATGGGTATTGTAGTGCCCCATACATCCCCCCACCACACACAAAAATTTAACAGAATCTGGAAGGTTTGTATATATTTGAATATTATCTGTGTTTTATATTAAATTGGCTATTTCATTTGTTTTTCTTTTTCTTTCATCAGACAGAGGTATTCCGATTCCAATAAACTTAATGAAGCTGTATCTTGTATTTACTTTGAAATACCACAGTGATAATTGCAGTTCACAGCTGAAAATGGCAGCCAAAATGATGAGTTTACTGAAGACTTGCGATGGTAACTTGTGATGAGTTATATGTAACTTTTGCTGCCATGTTAACATATTATAGTTTCACAACTTTTTTTATGAAATTGAAAATTTAAATCCTTAAATAAGCACATATGCCACTTTGCATAACCAAAAAAGGCAAACCTTGCATGTTGTAACAATGGAATAAAAATTCAGCATTGGCCAGAGGAGATGTCACAGTGGCTTGTGAATGGGTGTGATAACTACAGATCACCTTCACTGGCTGGTCACCATGAAATAGCGAGAAAGTCCCTTTGCCAGGAGAAGCAGCAAAGAGACTTTGGCTAGGTGGGTAATGTGACATCATTTTAAGTAACAGATGTTTCTTGTGAAGGATAAATGCAGGGCTGAGATCTGCCCAAGTGAGACGCCCATGTGCCAGGCCTCTTGTGTTGTGGTGTGGGTGTCTATGGCTGGCCCAGGCTGATATTCAGCTCTGTGAGACTGCCAAGTGAGGTGAGAGTAGTGGAGAGGCAAAATTGGTAGCAAACTCTGTTTCTTGCAGTAAATCCTAGGTGCACCAGCAAACTTTTATGAGAGAGAGATAACTGGAACTGATGTCCTCGGTTAAGTGGCTGTTTTTAATCCTGATATCTATTGCCAAATTGTATTCTACTAGGGGAGTCCATTTCACTTTTTCTTAACCAGTTATAAATATCATTTCTCCTTGCCAATTTAATAGGTGAGAAATTATATTGATGACTAAATTGTCCCTTTTTAGGGGAGACAAAAATCAGTCCTCAGAGAGGGACTCAATCTTAGTATGTAGCGAGACACTATGGAGCACAAGTCCCTGCAGACCAGCTCCTCTTTGATGGCTCATATTCTGGATCCTCACATAAGGCAGATACACTTTCACATTTATGCCAATTTCCCCTGTGTGGTATCCTCATCTTCCTGACCTTTGCATGATGGCACATCTGAGTTTATTTCTTATCCACACCAGAATTGCTGGTCTCTGAGGACACTGCCCTTTGGTGCTTATACCCTGGCTATCTTTCCTGGTAGTTAGCCTAATATCAAGATGCCATTTTCATGGTCTAACCATGCTATGGAATACCTTTTGACCTTAATAAGAAATAAGTTCTGATATATGCTAAAACAGGTTTGATTCTTTTAAAAATATGCTAAATAAAAAAATAGCAGGCACAAAATAAAAATATTAATTAAAAATAACTGGGGATGTACCACAGTCATTGTAACCCCATATTCAATCCCTAGTTATTGCAAAAAAGAAAATGATTAAAAGGATATGTTTAATATTTTATATATAAGTGTGTATTTATATATACACATTTATTTCCATATATATGTATATATATATAATATATTTCCAATAAAAAGAGCAAAAATTGCTACATGCTGCAATATGAATAAAACTTGAAAACATGAGAACTGAAAAAGCCAATCACAACATATGGTTCCAGAGTAGGACAGGCTATAGAAAAAGGGTTTATATTCATGCTTCCAGGACTGGAGCATGTGGGGAATTAAGAAGTGATCACTAAAGCCATGAAGCTTTGTAGAGAGTGAAAAAATATTTGAAAATTTTACAGTTGTAATGGTTGTACCATTTTATGAATATACTAAAATATAATAAATTGCATTATTTGTATTAAACTTAATTTAATTTAAAATGCTTTTCTGGGAATTGAACCCAGGGCTTTGCTTGTAGTCTTCCTTCCCCAGCCTCCTGAGTGGCTGGAATTACACAAAGGCACCACTGTGCCTGGCTTTGAATTGTATACTTTAAAATGGTAAACATGATGGTGTATTAAATTACATGTCAACTTAAAAGAAACTATGGGTCTGGGTTGGAAGAGTGCTGTGGAGTTCCAGGCCATACTCACATTGTGGTTTCTTCTGCTCTCCCCCAGTGAAGGGATATTTGTGTTGTTTTCAGGAATTTTTCTTGTTGATATCTTATTTTTTGCAATTTGAAATAATTGTGCAATAAACATCACTGAACATGGATAAAAGTCAATCAGGCAAGTCTTGGATGCTCCCCAAGGTTTGACATAATGCCTCCGATTTGACATATGTCAGTGGGGCACTGGTTCATAAAGAGCTGGTGAATGACAGGAATCCCTACCCTCTGTACCTGGTAGTTTCTCAGTTACATGAAAAGTCCCGAAGATCTCTTTTTTTCCTTCATCAAATCATCTTTCATAAAAATTAAAATAAATCTGTCCTGCATTACCCTGAAGAGACAAGTCAAAGTGAGAGAAGCTGGTGTCAAGATCAGGAGTCAGCAAATTAAGGCCCAAACGATGTCTGTGTACCAGCTAAGACTGTGTTTTTTAGATGCACATGTGCAACCAACTTGATAACAGGAAACATTAGCTGTGAGCACCAAATTAAGCAATATCCCATAAAAATGTTACACTCTGTGGCTGAGGGTGTAGCTCAGAGGAGGAGCTCATGCCTAGTGCATGAAAGGCCCTTGGTTCCATATCCAGGATGGTCACAAGAAAAAAAAATGAATAAAACAAAATTACTTTATGCAAGTATTGTTACTATATTTTTAATTCCATCAGTTAAAATCTCTTAGAAGGGCTGGGATTGTGGCTCAGTGGTAGACTGCTTACCTAGCATCTATGTGTCACTGGATTCAATCCTAAGCACCATGTAAAAATAAATAAATAAACAAAATGAAGTCAATTAAAAAAATCTTGAAAATGTTTTTTCTCTCATTATATATATATATGCCCATATAAGAATGCTATTTCCCCTTGGCTCCCAAAAACTAAAAGAGTTTCTAAACCATTACAGAAAAATGTTTGTCCTTGGAGTAGACTCGAGAGAGATGTTGGAAATAACATAGAAAAGAACAGTACTGTGTAAAAGTGGAATAAACCAAGTTGCAATTACTTCTCAAAAATAACATATTGACCAGGTCTTAAAATGTTTTTTATGTATTCCACATATTTTAGTTTGAACAAATTCAAAGGGAAGGATGAAACTTTGTATCAGCTGTTATAAGAAAAAAAATGAATGGAATATAAAATGAAATTAATAGAAAGATAGTCATGCATTTTAATTGATAATAAAATAATTATATAAAAATAATGTATTTGAACACCTCTGTGTGTATGATCTAATGCATTCCTCATAAAAATTCTGAAAGACCAAAGGATTGAGAAGCCTGGGAGATTTCTGCAAAGGGGAAGGGTAATAAAAGGAACAGGAAAAGGGCTACTGATGGGAGATAGAGCCCAGGATGCTGCAGAAATTCTCTCTGGGGTGTGGGGGTTGTTCCTATATTGAGGAAGAAATGAGAGAGGGCTGGGTGAAGGCAGTAGAGGAGTGGACCACAGGGCCAGTGATATCTGAGCTCCCTGTCCTCATCAGCCACTCGTTGGCACCGTGTTTCAGGTGCCTGTTATTGGGGACTTGAGGTGGGGCAGCAGCTAGCGCCATGTGGAGGGCGAGCTGTGCCCTGCTCTGGATTACACTATGATGTAAATAGTAGGCTACACCTAAACTTGAGTTTCTATATTTTGTAAAGCAGCAATTGGCCTTGAGCCACTACATTTTGAGTACAAGATCCAAAGTGGAATAGCTTCATAACTTGTTTGTAAAAGAAAACAACCACCACCTGCCCAGTACAACCATAAAGCACAAATTGATAAGTAACTCACTTATATGTGTCAATTTATCTAAATTAATCAAGGTGCACCTGGTCATGGGAACATTCCAAACTATATCAGGAAGACCAGAAGCAGGAGCTTATTGATCTCAGCAGATGCAATCTCCTCCTCAATCCAGGACCATAAAAGGAGGACCCCATTGAGAATAAACACAACACATCTCTAACCCCTCTCACCTGGTAATACATCATGAGCCTTGCCTGGGAAAATCACCACAGTGACAAACCTCTAACTTCCTGTCTACATTGAGCTTCAGCAGAGTATGACTTCTGCTTCCTCTGGTGATCACACATGGCCCACTCCAAGCTGACAACTTGAGCTGATGTTCTGAAACTGAAACTGCTGGAAGTATGTTCAGTTCACTTGAATTATAAGCTTGTAGGTCTGAAGAGTTTTTTACTAAGTTTATGATGGAGTGACCTACTCATTGGTGAGAGAGACATGTTCAAATCACTCAGTATTATTGTACTAGAGTCTATCTGAGTCTTTAATCAAGTAGCGTCTTTCAGGAGATGAGGTTAACCAATGTTTGGGGCTATATTCTTTCAAGGTATGAGGATTTCATCAGAGTTACCATCAGTAATTCTGATTAACTTGTCTCAAAATGTGACCTGATTTTTTTATCTTCAGGCTTTTAAATTTTTATTTTATCCTGCAGTGTGTGTGTGTGTGTGTGTGTGTGTGTGTGTGTGTGTGTGTGGTTTTGGGGATAGAATGCAGGGCCTTGTGCATGCAAGGAAAATACTCTATCAACTAAGACATATCCCCAAACCTCCTTTTTTTTCTGTATTATGAACATAGGTTTTTTTTGTTTTGTTTTGTTTTTTTACTCTTGCATACTGAGAGTTCTGATAGCATTCATTTTTGTTTTCACTTTTGTTTTTGATACCAGAGATTAAACCCAGGGGCACTTAACCACTGAGCCACAATCCCACCCCTTTGTGATATTTTATTTAGAGACAGGGTCCTCCTAAATTGTTGAGGCTGGGTTTGAAGTTGTGATCCTCTGGCCTCATCTTCCCAAGCTTCTAGGATTAATGCATGCAACAATGGGCCCTGCTCTACAGGTTATCAATGCTTTTATTCTGCCTCTCACAACTCTTTCTAATTCCAATGATTTTTAATTTGACCTCCCCATGTTGTTCCAAAATTCTTGGACATTCTGGTCATGGTCACGTATTTTCTCTTTATTAACACTGTCTAAATTTCAAGACAAGTAATTTTGTCTTCCACCTCTGAGGTTCTGTCTTCTTCTTATCATGGACTACCCTGTTAGAGAGACATTCATATGAACATTTTATTGGATTTATTGTGCCTGTCATTTCCAAGACCTCTGTTTTGTTCTTTTTCAGTGTCTCTATGTCTTCATTAAATCTGTCATTCACGTCCTATATGGACTTCCTTAATTCATTCTGTTGTTTTTTCTGTGCTCTCTTAGAATTCATTGCTCACTTTTCTAATCATTATTTTGAATTCTCTCTTAAGGGATTCATGCATTTTGTTGATTTATGTATCTGACATTTCATCCACCTACATATCGCTGGAGTCAGTTGTTATGAAGTTATGAGCTTTGGGAGGTGACATGTTATCTTATTTTTTTCATAATGTTCACACTTCTGTATTGGGTTTTGTGTATCTGTTTGGATGGATTTCCTTTTCCCCCTTGTGTGGGCCTTTTGAGGGCACAGTCTTCCCTTGGAAAAATGTTCTGTGATACCAGGTTTTTGTGAATTTTTCAATGTATTTCCAAATGGATTTTGGAGCATAATTTCTCTGCTAGTTCTTTGATGGTGATTAGTGTATTTTTATACATTTTGTATTGTATCAGAGCTTGAGGATCCCAATTTCTCTATAGTTCTTACAAGGGTAGGGGTCCTTCTTGTGGATCAGATGACTGTGTTTATACAGCAGGATATGTGCAGTAAATACTGTGATTGTTCTTCTATAATTAACAATTCTGTTATTCTAAAGGGGTACAGGAATGATATCAACTGAGACACCTTAAACATGTGATGTCCATAAATTTGTGCCAATTCTCTCTGGTTTTGCTGTACCAGCAGATGTCCCTGTGTGAGACCTCAGGAGCTCAGAAGTAGAAACAGGAAGGTCTGGACATAGGTCTTGGGTTTGGTACACCCACAGCTAGCTTCAAGTTATCCAGAGTCTGGAGGCCATTCAGAAGAGGAAAAAGTCCAGTCTGCTGCCCCAAATTATTTGAGGTGACTGTATAGGACACTCCCTTGATGCTCAAGAGGCCCCTTCTCTCCTCCTCTGATACCTGGCAGAATGACCAAGGGCCTAAAACTCAAGAGCCATCTTTTGGCCTTCAGATTGTGGGGAATGAAAGCCCTGATGGCTTTGCCCTCAGATTGGCCTCATCCTTTCTTGACAAGAACCCAGGAACAGGTGATGAGCCTGTTTTCCTCCACCCACATGCTGATGCCCAGTGACGGAACTTGAAGCACTTCCCTTGGCCCACTCAAAATTCAGCCTGTTCTTTGTTTATGCATCTGTTTGGATGCATTTCCTTTCCCCGCTAGTATGGGCCTTTTTTTGGGGGGGGGGCGGGGATCCATACTCACCTCCAATGCAGAGAGAAGACAAGAGAGAAGATTGCAAAGAATCCAAAGATCTTCCCTTCTCCTCCCACTTTGTAGACAACCACATGGCATCTGGCTCTCACCCACTGCCTTCAGAGCAGACATCCAAAATTAACAAACTTTGGTGCTCTCAATCCTCAGGACTGGAAGAAATTCACCAATGACCCATAAACGCCCAATGTGGACATGAACAAAATGGAGAAGCAATAGAAATATAGAGAGTAAATTCCAGATATCAGAGCCAAGAAGTTCCTGGGTCACTCAGATGCTGCTGAACTTAGGTGTTTTCATATTTCTCTGGTGGTAATGTGGGTACCCTCTTGATCCCACACCGATAAGATACCCCAGGTCTTTTCTGGCCTACCCCATAGCTGTGTGGTAGGGAAGCTTGCAAGCCCAGGTCCCTGAAGGAAGCAGAGTGAGGGTACTGAGAAATGGTGAAGAATCCTTTGTCTAGAAACTGCAACTGATGAGATCTAGGTCTTGGGACTCAAGCTTTGCTCTACTTCTTGGAGCCCATCAGAGGGCCTGGGGAAAGACTTTCCTAATTCTCTAGCCACCACATGGACAAAGAATTTCAAATTCTCAAGCTAATCCATTTGTAGTCCAGTCTGAAATATTATTTGATTATCCTGCAAATTGAGCTCAGGACACAGATGACATGACAACTGAGACTAAACTCCCTGAATACATATGAAGGTCCAACATCTGGTCCCCTCTGAAGAAAGGCCTGGGGGACCCATACTCACCTCCAATACAGGCAAGCCTTTGCCTCCCCTCTGTACCCAAGCCTGAAAAGTGACTGCTTCGGATAATAAAGCAGACTAGCCTCTCCAGCCTCACTCTGGCTCCTTCCTCCCTCTTTTGTCCAAATATCCATCACATCCTCTCTTTCCCAGAAATTATCCTTCCCTATTTTGAGTAAATCATGATTGATGGCTAGGCCATTCTCAGAGTCTTGTTGTTCTCCAATCTCCACCCTGGGCCCACTACCCTGGGCTTTGCTTTGCTCACTGAACCACTCACACTCCCCGTTCCAGCAGAGACCAAGAAACAGATAGGCATCCTATGGCCCTCTTTGGCGCATGGCGTCAATCTCAAAAAGAAACAGATTACTAGGCCACATCTGCCTGGATATAAACTACATCCGGGATGACCAGATTCATGATCATAGGCACAGCAACACACACAAGAATCCACGTCTTCTCCTTTGTCCCCTGTGTTGAAAGATGTTGTCACCATTTGGTCGGCAACCTGGAATTTAGGATTTTTGTCCCGTGTCCTTGGCTACCCAACCCATTCTCTCTGCAAGCTCTTAGGAATTTCACCCTCCAAAGATTCCAGGAACCATCTATTTCTCTCCACATCCTCAAGCTCTTTTCTGCCTCACCCTGCCTAGAGCTCTTTGATTTGATCACTGGCTCCCACACAAGGTATTCCATTCTGTTTAACATGTGGCACCAAAGTCATCTTGATTAAAGTCAAGTCAGTAAATTCCTATTGCCCAATGATTTTTTGCCTTTATGATTAAAAAAATTCACACACTAAAATATTAAACATGGCCCTCATGAACTCAGTATTGTCTGACACCAAATTGAGTATACAGAAGGATGACTGTGTTGGGTGGGACAGAGACAGTGGAACAGTCAGGGGCAGAAACAATTTCTCCAGAAGGACAGAGTCTTAAGGGTAAGAGGGGCTATCAGCTGGAGTGAAAGAGCATCAGTGAGGAAGGCCCAGCTTAGGCAGAGAGGTGATCTTCAGCCTGGGTTATCTGCTCCTGCATGGAAGCACGGGAAGCAGGATGTGTCAGAGTTGCCAGCACTTAGATCTGCTTCTGCCTGAGCCAGACCCTGGCAGCTCGAACCGAATATCTCTGAGACTCCTCTTGCTCTGCATACCTACACCCTGCCCTGCCAAAGGTAGGGACCCTTCTATATGGTGCTTCTATACTGTCCTATTTTTACTCAGGCAGCACAAAGGTATTCTTGTCCGTGAGGTGACAGAGTATCACTAATGAGGGTACAGCTGTGAGATGTCTGAAAAGTTAAATCAAATTTTAAAATTAAACATAAATACCAACTGTAGTATGAATGACATCAGGTTGTCCACAAGCTGCTAAGGCTCTAGTAATGGTGTTGAGAAACCTGGGTTCTGGAGGGAAATCAGCAGTGAAAGAGAGCAAGAGGAAAGAAATCTGACTTTGGAGAAATTCACACAAAAGGAGCTTGGGGTTTCTTTTATTCAGATATTTGTCCACATTCACATTTTCTAAGATCCTTTTGGTGTCTGGCTCAGGGCCCTCACACAGCCCACAGGGTACGGAGGTCATCATATTGTGAACCCACACTGGAGGGTCCCTGATGAGGGCCAGAATGGTCTTGGGGATAGTGCAAGTGTCTAGAGGACCTCACGGAGGAGATGATTTTTGATAGCTGGCCATCCAGGTTCCAGACAACACATGGCCAGTATCTGACACTGCTCAGTAACCAAATGCATGAGTAAAGCATGTGTGAGCGAATGAAGACAGCATGAGCAATGAGCACTCAGTGCCCGGGCTCTGTGTGAGGCAGTTCACCAGCCCACTGCTGGAAGCATAGTGCAAGTTGGGGAGTAGTGGGACGGGACAGGTCATGGCAGGGTTCCTGTCTCACACCCTCATGCCCATTTACCCTCAATACAAGCAATAATGGGGAATCCCTCTTCTGTCCTTAGCTGCGACACAGATCATATTTATCCCTAGAGACCTGGTTGTGTGGCCTCTGTGCCATGTGTAATTGGATCCTTCTTATAGGACTGTATAGGACACTATACAGTCTTATAGGACTGTATAGGAGTTTAATGCACCTCTGTTTCCATTTCTAATCTCTCAAGTAGGATATGATGAATTGAACATATTGATGACTTGGTCTCAGGTGAATTTGCTAGGTGAGATAAACCATTAAAAGCAAAGAAACAAAATCCACACTTAGGGGAAGCTAAGAATCCAGACTGAAAACTCCTCTTGCCAAACCTTCAGCCCACCACAGCTTCAGAGCCTTTCAATTCCCTGTTGTTTCAGCTTAACACATAAACAACATGTGTAGCTCATTCTCTAAACACCTCCAGAAGCCTCCTGAAAGTCATTTTTTAACCTTGCCTTTCTCCATGGCACATATCATCACCTGACTTAATTTACATTTTACCTATTTTTTAAAATGTTTATTTATTTATAGATGAGCACACAGTATCTTTATTTATTTTCATGTGGTACTGAGGAATGAACCCAGTGCCTCTCACATGCAAGGCAAGCACTTTACCACTGAGCTACAGCCCCAGCTCCTACATTTTACCTAATTTTTTTAGGTCACCCCAATTAGGCTGCCCATCCATGACAGCGGACACCACTGCCTGATTCACTGGGTAGGTGAATATCATAGGCCACAGATTTCTCAAAGGGTCACAGTTTTGTTTTGTTTTGTTTTCATTTGCTGTTCATTGAGCCATGACTGTATGCCTGGCAATGGCCAAGACTGTAGCACCCAGAAAGGAATAAATAAAATAAAATAAAATATCCTTTCTGTTTCTTGGAACTAGCAGTGTGGAGAACAGACTCACAGGAACATGGCACAGGTGGAAGGAGAAACAAGTGCTTTGAATATCTCTTAGGGTGGAGGGAAATCAGGATTGCAGGGGTGGAGGTGGAGTGGTTGAGAGGGCTGGTTATTGACAGGAAAGGAGACAAGGGAGGTCATGAGGCCCAGGTCACACAAGCTTGTGTCCACCATAATGAGGTGAATCAAGGTGGTCAGGAGCCACAAGAGCTGCTGAGCATAGGTGGATAAGAGTGGAATCCCATGGAGGAAATGAAGAGGACAGTAGTGAGGAAGACATCGGTTGAGGAGGCCGTCACTGAAGAAGGCATAGGCAGAAATGGTGACACTTGAGCTCTGTCCTCATACTGACCATGTTTCTGGCTAACATGGACTTGACTGATCTAACACCCACTTACATACATGTGCCAGACGTTCCTTGATTAGACAGCCTGGTAACATGCCTCAGTCATCAGGCCTTGGCCCAACTCCACTCGTCACCCACCCTCCCTTCTGCCATCAGAATTCTTTCCCCTGGGGTGTGATCTTTAAATGTGATCCAGCCATTCCATTGTCCACATGCCAATACCCTTACTGTATTCCCACATTGGAGCCAAATTCCCTGCCTTAAGCACCCCAGGGACAAGATTAGTCAACCAAGGATGACCATGTACCCCAGAGTCTGAAGCCATTCAATTGGCCCATCCTAGGCCTGCTTACTCTGCCTCACTAGTTTTTTTTTTCCTGAAGAAACCACAATAAATGCTCTTACCACTCTTCCCATCCATCTGCTTCTGACCAATACTATACCTTCCCCATGTGGTCATGTGAGGGGTACTGGGACCTCCCAGGGCAGTCATCTCCTGATTTCTTAACATCACTCCATGGTCACAGCAATGAAGAGAAGCAAAGGCATGTTCCACCGCACTCAAGGTGTTCCAGCCATGGGTCTAGGCACTTTTTTGGAGTCTACATGACCCTGTAAAGTAAACAACATTCCTCTTCTCATCTTAAAGAAGGCAAAGCTCAAAGAGGTTGAGCAACTTGCTCAAGGTTGCTCAACAGACTGGTGTGGGAACTGGGGTTGGAGCCCAGGCTCTGGCTCCATTCTCAACACTCTTCACATGACTTTGACCTGAATCAGGCCACAAACTCTACCTCCCAGTGAGAGGGGGTCAGACTCTAGTCAACTTAGGGCTGACTCTCACACATGCAGAAGAGAAGAGCTTTGTCACCAAGCCTTGTATTTATGGAAGGCCTTGGCCTGTTTTGGCCTCCCTGATCCCCAGAAGATGCTCCCTGTTTGTGAGCCTTCACCAGCTCAAACGTGGGTATTCCACCTTGCCTCAGGGGTGTCCCAGTTCCAGTTAAAAGAGACATTCTTTGGCCAGTTGTAGCAGTTTTTAGACCCTAAATATTGGGTCCCATGCCTCAATTATAAGATTTTAGACATCAGGTGCTCCTGGGTAGATGCTGATTCCTGGAACCCCCTGGCTTTCATTGGTGAGACTTCTAGGCCACCCAAGTCAAGGTGTGATTGACAATGTCCATTGACCACGAGATTTGCAATCAATCATATTATAGTCATAAACCTGAGCCTGTGCTAAGAATGATGTGTAAAATTACAGCTCCTAAATGTGGAAGAACTGCTTGGTAGGAAAAAATTTGACTGAGCCAAGCACGGTGGCCCACACCTTTAATCTCAATGGCTTAGGAGACTGAAGCAAGAGAATTGCAAGTTCAAAGCCAGCTTCAGCAAAAGTGAGGCACTAAGTTCTCACTAATTGGTGAGAACTTGTCTCTAAATAAAATAGAAAATAGGGCTGGGGAGATAGGTCAGTGGTTGAGTGCCCGCAGAGGGGCTGGGGATACATATGTGCAGCTTTTTCTTGAGTTTGTAAAAAGAAAATCCCTGGTATTAAAAACATAATGATAAAATAAAAAATAAACTTGTCATTATAAATCCAGATGTCTAGAACATTAATTTTTTATCTTGATTTTAGCAATATCAGTCCTGTATGTTAAAAACTTAAAGCCTTGCCTAGGACTGCCAAACTTCAACTCCGAGTTCTGTCTACCTTGCAGAGACAGGGCTGGGAGTTGAAGCATGCCCTGTTGTCTCGTGAATATTCGAATGATCTCAGGAGAATCCATGGCACACCCAGTCCTGTGATCCTCAGGACTGCCATAGTCTTCTAATTCAGGGACTTCTTGGTTCCAAACTCCTTTGCTGCCACTGACACTTTATCACAATCAACTACAGAAGACAGGTTGATTCCCTGTGACGCCACTGCATGTCATGGATTGCCAACAGCCCGGTCCCATCAGCAAGGAACACAGTACTGCCTGGAGTCAGAGCACTCCATTTAACCATTCTACCCATTTCACCACTCTAGATATATCTTCTGGGGCGACTCATGGCACCAGTTGTGTGTCTGTCAAGAGTCCAGGAGATGCAAAGCATGCTGTAATGAGAAAGGCACCTTTAGTATGTGAGGCTTTAACTATTTAGATGGGTAAATGATAAGAAGAGATAGAGCAGATTACCCTATGGTGGTGAAGAAGTTGAAGAAAGAGGTAGACATAGGAACAGAGGGAAGTCCTATCCACCACGGTCCCCCGTCCCCCCACCCACCGCCGCCGTGCCTCATTGGAGAAGATGTGCTTGCTACTCCTTGGATGGCACATTGGCTCAGTTGCCTAGGCCAGAGCTGGTCTGTATTTACAAGTGGCAGCTGGCAAGTAGGGAGTCATGGGCTGTTCCTGGCCAGCAGAAAAACCCCAGCTAGGATGCAGTGGGCCAGATATCCTGGGCAGGAAATACCTGACTGGGACTGGCAGAAGAAAAATCCATAATACCCAGGTATGAGCTAGCTGAGACACTTGTACAGTGAAAAAGAAACTCTTCCTTGGCTATTAACCCACCAATGCCGCCTAGTGACCAACTTTACTTCACACCAGTTGGACGTGAGGCATGTCAACAGCATCATTTCAGAACAAGAGGAAGAGGGTGGATTTGGATCTCATAGTCATCAAGTATATAGTGGAATGGTTGTTAATGGATAAACAAGATGATGCAGAACAGTGTTCTCAGCAAGCTGTCATTTGTGCAGGAAGGCTGGGGATATGTAAGTACAGTTTTCCTTGAGTTTGCAAAAGAAAATACTAGCATTTCTTATTTTCCCTTTCTTTGATAAATATTATGTGTCTGTGTATGCTACTTCCTTCTTCTCATTTTCTATTTCCTTGTAGGGTGTTTTAATGTGGAACTTACAACTTAGTCCTTTGTACCATTGACAGAACTGTAACTGAATTTGATGAGTCATTCAAATAGCCCATAATGCATAGCAGTGACCCCTGCGATTGTGCATCTCACTGTGGGGACTTCTTCATATGTCTGAACTGTAGCTGTATCTTGCTACAAGGAAGAGTTGCTTTGTTGTACAGAATTTCAAACATGAGCAAGAGAAGAACATGGATGTTGAGTAGCCAAAGGAGGAGGATTATAGTAGTTAATGACATTTTGTCTCTCAGCTTCAAATCCATTGTGAACTGCCTTGCTCTATGATCATGGATCTTGAGTTCAAAATGTTCTCTTCTACTCTTAGCAATGAAGACTTTGGGGGAAGACCACAGGAAGGAGAGGTGGGCCTTTCTGGTCATCTGATTTTTCACAGGACATCTGACTTTTTTCCATCTGCGGCTGCTTCTGCCTGTACTCCAACAGTGAGTTCCAACTGCAGTTCCCTGTGTGCTAACATCTCACACACTCTTTCTTATCACCACTCCCACATCACAATTCCAAGATTGGGATCCTTACCCCCAAATAGTGGGCCAAATCTGGCCTGGTGTAGCCCACCAATTTCTTCACCACCCATGACTAAACATACTACTTCTGTAAGAAAGATGCTCCTTGGAACCATAAGAGCTTCCCAAGGGACCTTCAGTTTGATGAGAGGCAACACATTGTTACTGTGGGTTAAGCCAGTCAAATTTGGAGTGTTTTGTTATGCAGTAAAGTCTAACTGAAACACCACCATTTAAAAACATTGCTTTCAAGAAATGTTTGCAATGCCTTATTACTCTTAGATTTTCATGAAATTAGGCCTGTTTCTGGCTGTAAAATATGACTCAACCTTGCTCCAAAGGTTTTTTTTTTTTAGAGAGAGAGAGAGAGAGAGAGAGAGAGAGAGATTAATACTTATCTTTTAGTTTTCAGTGGATACAACAGCTTTATTTTATTTTTATGTGGTTCTGAGGATCGAACCCAGCACCCTGGGCATGCCAGGTGAGCGCGGTACCGCTTGAGCCACATCCCCAGCCCTGCTCCAAAGGTTTTAAACTGGGAAAAATTCACATCTTCTTGGCAAATAATGCTACTCAATATGGGAAGTGTACCATTCTTTATTCAACTCCAAATTTTTTCTCAGTTTTAATAATTTCCTCAGATACTTTTTCATTATTTCTCTTGTTGTATAAAATAAGCTTTATAGCTTTAAAATCTTTATAACTGATTTTTTTCTATTTCTTTTTCACTTTTTCTACCACATTTACTTTACTGATTTTCCCCCCAACATTTTAATTTGATGTTTCTTTTCATTCTTTCATAAATGGAGTTTCTCATAAAGTCCACATTTTTAAAATTTAGGGACTGGAAATTTTCTTTCCTTAAGATGCATATTCTACATACACCACATTTTGTTTGTGTGTGTGTGTGTGTGTGTGTGTGTGTGTGAGAGAGAGAGAGAGAGAAAGAGAGAGAGAGAGAGAGAGAGAGAGAGAGAGAGAGAAAGTGTATTTAAATATTTTCTTCAAGGAGAGGACAAGGATGGGAGCCATGCCCCTGCCACCCTCTGCCACTATCAGCGGATACCGCACTCCCTGTCCAAGCAGATGATGGCCAGCAACAGGTATTTTGAAATCGTTCCAGAGGGGTCAAGGCAAAGAGTACTCTGGCATCTTCAAACAAGGTAGAAATACCCCTGATACCCATGACCTCTGGAGAGCTAGGGCTTAGCCAACCCTGGACTACACAAGTACCAGTTCTGGACATGGATAACTGGATGAAACAAGAAGCAACCAGCACTCCCTTTGAGCCAGAGTGGAGTTGGCTCCCAAGAGGAGGTTCTGGATAAAGAAGTCAATAGATGGGCCATCTTCAACCAGAAGCCCTGCTGATCTGCAAGAAGCCATCTCTAGGGTCACCCTGGACAGGGATTCCCCTGAACATAGGTCAGCTAACATCAGTTCTGAATTTCAAGATTTTTGGGTGAATTGAGACAAAAACCTAGGGGGGTGGATTCTCTTTCTGGCTAGGAGACCACAGGCCTGATTCACCCACAGTGAGCTTTTACTTGTGAGTTTCATAGGCAGCTAAAACTTTCTCAGATGGATTTGCTGTATGGTGTGAGAGAAAAACAGAAAATAGGCAAGTTAACATCTTGGCCTCCAATGTAACCAGGGCTTGGTGAGGCCCAGTCATGGACCACTAAGCCATATGCAGTGATGGGTGGCCTTAGCACTTATTGAATGAGGTAAGTTGCCCTCTTGTCTGCCCTGTGGCCTTCCTTATCCATGTACTGGTAGAAAAGATGAAGTTGAATGGAAACTTGGTGAAGAACTTTGGCAGAGATGACCAATGGACCACTAGAGCTCTTGAGTCTCTTTCAAGATGGCAGAGCCATTTTCAAAAACTCAAACTGAATCAAAGTGAAATAGAAATTTTGAACTTCCTGAAGTACAACCACCCCACCCCCATCCCCTATGAACTTGGTTAAAAGGAGACGTTGTTCAGAGGCAAAACTAATCTTGTTGGGATCATGGTGTTTTTTCTTTCTATTGTTGTTGAGCATGTTAGAGCTGCTGACTTTGCCCAGGTGAAAAGTTGCATGGTGGAGGCTTTAAGAGGACCTATCACCAGACATCAGTTCTTCCCCATTTAAAGTTTGGAACTTAACAAAACTTCTGGGGATAATTTCTTGCTTCATGTTCATCTGAAACTGCCCTCCTTAATGTTGGTAATTATAGTTGCCAGATGAGTCTTGCCAATGGCTTTGAACTATTTTAGCACCTCAAGAGTTATTATTGAAGGGCTGGGGATGTGGCTCAAGGGGTAGTGCGCTCACCTGGCATGCGCGGGGCGGCTGGGTTCGATCCTCAGCACCACATAAAAAATAAAGCCAGTGTTCGGGGTCCTGCTTAGCCACTTCGGTCACTACCGTCTCCACGTCTGCCACCGCCACCACCATGCTCTCAGTCCGCGCACCACTCGCCACCATCGCAGACCAGCAGCAGCTGCAGCTCTCGCCGCTGAAGAGGCTCAGCCTGGCCAACAAGGAGAACACGCCCCCGACCCTCAACGCGACCCGCGTCCTGGCCAGCAAGACCGCTAGGAGGATCTTCCAGGATCCGGAGGAGCCGAAAACTAAAGTACCTGCCCACAGCGTGGAGGATGAACCACTACTGAGAGAGAACCCCCGCCGCTTTGTCATCTTTCCTATCGAATACCATGATATCTGGCAGATGTATAAGAAAGCTGAGGCTTCCTTTTGGACAGCCGAGGAGGTGGATCTTTCCAAGAACATTCAGCACTGGGAATCCCTGAAGCCTGAGGAGAGATATTTTATATCCCACGTTCTGGCTTTCTTTGCAGCAAGTGATGGCATAGTAAATGAGAATCTGGTGGAGCGATTTAGCCAAGAAGTTCAAATTACAGAAGCCCGCTGTTTCTATGGCTTCCAGATTGCCATGGAAAACATACATTCTGAAATCTATAGTCTCCTTATTGACACTTACATTAAAGACCCCAAAGAAAGGGAATTTCTCTTCAATGCCATTGAAACAATGCCTTGTGTGAAGAAGAAAGCCGATTGGGCCTTGCGTTGGATTGGGGACAAAGAGGCTACCTATGGAGAACGTGTTGTAGCCTTTGCTGCTGAGGAGGGAATCTTGTTTTCTGGTTCTTTTGCATCAATATTCTGGCTCAAGAAACGAGGACTGATGCCTGGCCTCACATTTTCCAATGAACTTATTAGCAGAGATGAGGGTTTACACTGTGACTTTGCCTGCCTGATGTTCAAACACCTGCTGCACAAACCATCAGAGCAGAGAGTAAAAGAAATAATTATCAATGCTGTCAGGATAGAACAGGAGTTCCTCACAGAAGCCTTGCCTGTGAAGCTAATTGGGGTGAATTGCACTTTGATGAAGCAGTACATTGAATTTGTGGCAGATAGGCTTATGCTGGAGCTGGGCTTTAACAAGGTTTTCAAAGTAGAAAATCCATTTGACTTTATGGAGAATATTTCACTAGAAGGGAAGACTAACTTCTTTGAGAAGAGATTAGGCGAGTATCAGAGGATGGGAGTGATGTCGAATCCAACAGATAATTCTTTTACCTTGGATGCTGACTTTTAAATGAACAGAAGATGTGCTTTTATTTGGCTGATTTTCCCCCCCTCCCTTATCACCCACCTGCCACCCCCCAAAATCAGCTAAAATGAATCCACCAGCTACACCATTGTCCATATGTTCATTAATGGCATCTAAAAAACCGTGTAGCTACCTCAGAATCCTTGTTGGCTTTGGCAAGCAGGCTGTCCAGCTTCCCAGCACTAATGATGACGATCCGGCTTCAAAGTGAGGGACCCTCAAGCAAGCCTGCCCCAGCAGGATTGAACATTTACAACCACCAGAGAGTTCAGATGTTAGTCTCACTGCTATAAAGAAGACTTTAAAGTTTACTTAACTAGTTTGTAAATAAAACTGGCACTTTACACACAAATGAACATTGTATTGTCAAGGGAAAAGCCTGATTTGTTTGGTTTCTACAACAAATGCAAAGTGTTGTATTTACCACTAATGGCCAATTCAAAATTCACTGAACTAAAGTTAAACTTCTGTTGACTAAGCATGTAATTTAGATTTTGTTTTCTTTAATGAACTGAAGAATTTAATAGATTTTTAAGTCAGTCCTGTGTGTATGTAGATAGTCAGTTGGTGCCAATAGAAGATGATTTGTGTATTTTACTCTGGACCCCAGGTAGGGTGTCAACGTGTCTTGCTCAACTGAAGAATGATGTGTTTCAGGGCAAGGAGCTTCTAACTTAAGTCACTGGGAATTGAGGTGTGATTTGGGTGACTGCTAGTGACCCAGTGACATGTGAGGAACAGTATCATTGTTTATCAGGTTGTACTTTCCTCAATTTCTACTTGGTGTGAAAAGACTTAAAGGTCTTTGGATTTAAAATGCTATTATGACTTTTCAGGTCGTCCTTAAGACAAAGTGACCTGTCTCAGCTTTCCTATTAATAGTGGTGAAACCAGAACTGAAATTGGCTCTCCTAGATGTTGTGTTTATTTTTTTTATTTTTTATTTTTATTAATTTTTATTGTTGGTTGTTCAAAACATTACATAGTTCTTGATATATCATATGTCACACTTTGATTCAAGTGGGATATGAACTCCCATTTTTACCCCGTATACAGATTGCAGAATCACATCAGTTACACATCCATTGATTTACATATTGCCATACTAGTGTCTGTTGTATTCTGCTGCCTTTCCTGTCCTCTACTATCCCCCCTCCCCCCCTCCCCTCCCCTCTTCTCTTTCTACCCCCTCTACTGTAATTCATTTCTCCCCCTTATATTTTTTTCCCTTTCCCCTCACTTCCTCTTGTATGTAATTTTGTATACCCCTGAGGGTCTCCTTCCATTTCCATGCAGTTTACTTTCTCTCTCCCTTTCCCTCCCACCTCTCTCGTCCCTGTTTAATGTTAATCTTATGCTCTTCATATCAAAGAAGACATTTGGCATTTGTTTTTAAGGGATTGGCTAGCTTCACTTAGCATAATCTGCTCTAATGCCATCCATTTCCCTGCAAATTTTTTCCATTCAAATGTTAATTTCAGGTAGGGGTATAGTTAACAGCCAGTTTAGATCAATCTATCTTTGAAATAAAAAAAACCAAGGTGTTACACAGAAAAAAAAATAAAAAAATAAAAAATAAAGATGTTGTGTCCACCGAAAACTAAAATAAATAAATAAATATATATTTTTTTAAAATTCTCTTTCTCTCTCTCTTTCCTCTCTCTCTCTCTCTTTAAAAAAAAGAGTTATTATTGAAGTTCAATGAGCAGAAAATAAGTACTTCTGTGATAGTAGGTAACTGTAGTAGATGTAAAATTATTTTCCTATGGGATGATTATTTGCATAGTCATTACTAAAAGAGCTAAATTGCATTATGAGAATATGACTAATGTCAATATTTTTATAGCCTGTGTCTATATTATATAATGTATACCGAGGAATTTTTTTGTTGTTCAAATTTAGCACATAGACTTCTAACTGTGAAACTGTTAAATGCATTAAAATAGGATATTGATTTAAGGAAAAATCTTGGAATACCTAGTATAATGACTGATTTTAAAGAAAAAAAAAACAAATATCAATTCTAAATTATGCTGTTACTTTAATTAAATAATATACTTGAATGTACATAAAATGGCTTCTCATACCTTTAACCAATAGTGCATTTTGAGTTAAAAAAAATATTTTCATTAACCATATCAGGTATGCTTAAATGTTTGCCTTTTTTCAATAAAAGAGTAAAAATAAAGTAAGATTTGGGTTTATTTTGGTTTTCTTTGTGTTTGTGGAATTTTTGGGGGGGGCTGGGGGATGTTTTCTGTTTCTAGATTGGTCTTTCATATGTGTGTAAAATTAAGGAGAAGAAAGCTAAAAGCAGTCAGGTGGAAGGCAGTTCAACATCTACTTGGACCTATTTTAAGGTTTATGGTAGCTAAAGATCACCCCGCAAGATCTAGGTGAATGGAGCCCAGGGCACCCAGGCAAAATTAAATCGGGAGTGCTCTTCCACAAAAGATGAGCCCTGTGACCAGGTGCAATGACACACACCTGTAAGCCCAGAGGCTTGGGAGGCTGAGGCTGGAGGACTGCAAGTTCAAAGCCAGCCTCAGCAAAACTGAGGTGCTAAGCCACTCAGTGAGACCCTGTCTCTAAATAAAATTCAAAATAAGACTGAGGATATGGCTCGCTGGGTAGCTTCAATCCCAGGTAACCCATGCCCCCCACCCCCAAAAAACATGAGCCCTGTGGATTTATGGGGCTCCATCCTGACTGTGCTGTGTGATGGAGAAATGGAAACAAAGGTGCCAGGCCTGGGTTTGCTGCTGGTCCGTGCTGGCATATGGACTGCTGGTGATGGTGCAATATTGTCCCACATGGATTGGGTGGAGGTTGGTGTCTGAAGGCAATGGCTCCTTGCCGTCCACATATACCTCAACAGGTGGGTTCCCCATAGTGAAAATCAGAATAATGTTGATGGGCATACTGGATGTGCTGGCATGGTGAGGAAAGGAGATTCTGACACAGGTGGATGTACTGGATGTGGTGCCCATGAAGCCGGCCCATGAACCCATTATCTGTAGGCCCCAGATAATGGCCAGGAAGAGTGTTGTGAGTACTAGAGGACTGGCAAATGTAAGTGAGATGTGACTAGGGCCAAGGGCAGTGGGCCTAGACAGGGTCCTTTGAACACCTTCTCCAAATAAGGAGTGTAGGAAGAAGGATGAATTAGACATGCTTTAGAGTGATAGGGATATTCCTCTGCTAATATAGCTTTCCATCACATACAAGAACTGGTAATGATGGATTCTCCCAAATAAAATTCATAGAAATCAAAATTAAAAGATTTTAAAAACACTAGCCGGGTATGGTGTGCATGCCTGTAGTACCAGTGACTTGGGAGGCTGAGGAGGATCTCAACTTTGAGGTCAGCTTGGATAACTTAGTTATATCATCTCAAAAACAAAAGTCTTGGGGTGTACAGCTCAGTGGTTATGGTGACCCTGAGTTCAATCCCCATGACTGAAAAATAAAAACTAAGAAAAATTTTGAAGCATATACATGAAAAGGATTTTTGAATATAAAATTTTACCCATGACCAATCTTTACCTCAACTCGCTGGTGGAAGAGTTGGAGCAGGGTAGTCAGGACTCAGGCTCTCACCTTTTCTCATGCTATTGTACAAGACAGCTGGGGGAGCTGGACCCTCACAAAAAGTAGGAGTGACATCAGGAAACAGGTGACCTCATTTCTGTGCAGCAGCTTCAGCACAAGTGACATATCTACTCTAATACTAATGAGCATTTTTTTCCCCTGCAGCATGCCTGAGGTCTGAGGTCACAGTGACTGGGTGAAAGTTCCCTTGATCTGTGTGTAGACAGGGATGGAGGAGGAGAAATGTACCTGTGAAGGGATTCAAGTTACTGCAGAAATCTTGACCTAAACACTCCTTGGTACCTCTCCACTGAGCTGAGGGCAAGAAAAAGTACCCAGAGGAAGACCTGAAATTTGAGGTTAAGATGTAGAAAATACTGGAGAGAAGGCTGGAGGACAAATGACATCTCTTGAAACCCACTAGCTCTTCCTGTCTTTCCTGGTGTTCTTCCTCCCACATGCTAACTAAGCAGTCTCATGTCATCCTGACTGCAGACAGCCATCCAAACTCCACAGAGAACTGATGGGGACGGCAGAGCCTGGATGCTAAGAGTTGAGCAAACATCCAACAGAGAGAGCACAGGGTTAAGTGTGGATTCTAGAACCTTCCTGCTAAAGACCAGTGATAGCCAGAGCTGCGACCCCTCCCCCCACCCAGAGGGTTTAGAAAGCCAGGGATGGTTAACCACATTTAGAAACCTCAGGGGACAGGCACCAGTTGTAAAGAAAAGCATAAAATGCAGAACCACTGCCCTTTGTTGAATAAAATAGATACTAAGAGGCATAAATACTCTAAAGCACTGAGAAGCTCTAGCACCTGGGGTCTGAGACAGGTAGGGTTGGGGAGGTTTGCACCCATGTCTCTCTGAAGGAGAGGAGGAATAGCAAAAACAAGAAGACAATGGGTAAATGTCAGGAATTGGGCAAGCTGACATACTGCAGCCACCTTGGCAGAAATGCTTTCAACTTAGTTTCCCATGGCTTTCTACTGATTCTGTTTATTGGTATTGTTCTTATATTCCTTCCCAGAATACACAACACTAGAGCTTAGTCACAGATACCAGGTCCAGGTGCTTCCTACCTGTCCAGTGCTGCTGCAGCTGCCACCCTGAGCAGATGCCAGTGTCAAGCCCAACTGCCTGTGCATGCCAGGTGAAGGGGTGGAAAGCAAGGCTCAGTACCAGGGCTGGCAACAGTGCAGTGGCCAGTTGGTGGGATTTTTAATACAGCAAAAACAAAAGTATTTTTAAACCAGCCTCAGTGGTATACCTCTCCTCCTACATCTGCAGTCTGTTAAGATGGCCATGAATCTGAGGGAGGACCATAGCCCCTAATTCCTGCCTCCTCATCCCTGACTTGTAGTTCAGACGGGCTATAATTGAATACTGATGAAGAGGGGGCAATAGTTACTTGTTAGTGACAAGTAAAAAATACACTGCCATAATCACAACTTGCACAGAGACCATCACAACTTTATACAAAAAGTGCTTCTATGAGGATCTGACCAACAATTGTATGGCAACCTCAAATTGATGTCACTCTTGTTTTTAACCATGGTGGCCAAGGTTTACTATTTTAAAATAGCAGATGTAATCCTCATCATTTTTGCCTTTAAATTTTGGTCTTGCCTCTGCCTTATTGCCCACAGTTTACAACAAGATGCATATTCCCAATACAGTGCTCAGGTACCGTTATAGTCGGGGCACAACGTGGGATCCAAGTCCTTGATCCCCTAAAGAAAAAACTGAGCAAAAAACACAGAAGTAACAGGCAAACAGGCAAAGTATGGAATTGCTTTTTAAATATGTCAATGGATATTTATTTATGTGCAGTGTTGAGAAATCGAACCCAGTGCGTCACAGGTGCTAGGCAAGTGCTCTACTGAGCTACAGCCCCAGCCCCAAAGTAAAGAATTGTTGGCGGTGAAGGTGAAAACAACGTTTCTGTAGGGTAGACTGGAATGGGCCGAGCAAGAGAGAGAAACTCAAGACCCCCATGTCTGCAAATGGATCTTACAAGCTGGGCTCTGAGGCATTCGCTTACCTATATGGACCTGATTGAAGACCTTACACTATTTGTTCCCACCGATTATCTTTATAACACATGACAAAAACACTGTCCAATTTTCCCCATTGGTTACTCTACAAAGTCAAATGAGAGTACTGACCACTTCATCCTCATTGGTCATTTTAGAATGCCAAACCTTCAGGAGGGAGTTTGACAGGGCAATAAGTCCTCAGTGGCGGGCATTTTCATGTCAATGGAACTTACCCTAAACAAAGACTGTGATGACCGCCAGCTAGGAAGCGAAACCAAGCGATTCCCATTATTAACATTAGCCACTTACAAATAGTGCATTCCTTTTACTGTGAGCTTCCTCCACCAGGGTGGCTAATTTCCTCCACCCACTCATGTTTCCTCTGTTTTACAAAACCTAGTAGCCACCAGGGACAGAGAAAAGGACAGTGGAGGCCTCCGGGCCACCCTCCGATTCTTGGATATCCACAGATCAGTTGGGTTTTTACCCCCACGCTCCTGGTACAAGACAAAAACACGTTTCTGCTGCCCTTGGCCAAGCAGGCTCACCTACGTCTCGCCCCGGAGGAGCGGAGAGTACCCACCACCTCCGGGGAGGACAGGAAGCACGAACCCAAGGGCAGGGAGGGAAGCCAGGAGGTGCGGACGCTGGCGCGGTGAGCTGGGACCTCGGCGCGCGCAGGTGGCGTCATCAGGGGGCGCGGCTAGCGCTGGTCATTGCGGTGCCTGGCGCGTAGTGATGACGCCTTCTGTAGCCAGCACAGGTGAGCTGCTTGAGCGGTCGTAGGCGCTCTTACTCCAACGTGGACAGAGAGGTTGTGCTGGACTCCAAAGCGAGAGTCGTGCTGTATGGTAGCCGAGTTTGTGCCAAAGAGTTCTTTCTGGACAGAAGCGAGAAAGTACGTTAAACTCCAGGCCACCCTTGCTGTCTGTGACTCTTTGCCTGTAGGCCATGTTGGGGTTGAGCTTTGTCACTGTCCCCAGACCCTTTGGACAAGCACACCTGTGTCGGGTAGGGCATGCTGAAACTATGTTCCCGAGACCCACTGGAGCCTGAGGAGTGAAAGCTACAACTTCCCACAGCAAGGAGCGCTGGGAAACGTGGTTTATACAGTGTTGGTACAGTGTTGCAGCTATTTTCCTATCAGGCGATTTGGGGAAAGCATAAGGGGTGGTGGTCACTAAGCCACCATCAGTTGGGTTGTGCTCCATCTCTGCTTATCCACTGACACTGGCCGCCCCCGCCCCCGCCCCCAGCCATTTCCCCTCCCCCAGCTTCCTGTGAGCCATGAAGCACCACCTTGCCACTGGGGTTCTTCAGAAGTCTGGTTCCAAAGTTCCTGCCCATGGCACAAGGCTGTGAAGGTAATTGTGGCAGGGATAGGCTGAACTTCTGTGGATTCTGTGAAGGAGAAATATTTGTTCTGAGAGGCTGAGTGATGGGCTCATCTACCTTTTTTTCCCCCTCTTTATAGACTAGTTTGAGAACAGGGTTGTGATAGATACAGGGATTCCTTTAAGTGAATAGCTTTGTAGCTCTTATTGGCAGACCCCAGCAGCTCACCACCAATGTCTTTCTGAGTTTTTGTCTCATAAATTTGAACAATGAAATCCATGGATAACCATGGCAGGAGGGAGTGAAAGCAGTAAGATATATTTGCGTGAGAAGGAAAGGCAACTCTGAAAAGGTTAAAGGGAACCTGATAGCAGGTTTCCACTTAGATATACTAGCCTAGCACCAAGACTGTTAGTTACAATCTATGGCAAACAAATATTGGAAAAGTACCAAAGGTATAGGTTCAGCCCATAACCTTCTAATTGGCTGTGTCCTTTTTAGCCCTTGAGTTTAAACATTCCTATAACTTCCATTTGGGTCCACCCTCACTTCCATTTTCCCTACCATTCTGGGACAAAGACTTATTTGGAATGTTTCTACAGGCTAACCTCCTGGAGCAGCCTTTGTATAAGGCACTCGCCTAGCACATGTGAGGCCCTGGGTTTGATCCTCAACACTGAAAACCAGCCTCCACCTCAGAGCAAAGCCTGTCCAAGGAAGAGGGCGTGACCCTTGTCCTTGGAAAGTCCCACAGAGCACTCCTAGGCACCTACCCACCTGAGTTGTTTACCTACAAATAACTAGAGAGATCTGCAGAGCCAGGTGTCCTTGACTCAGTTAGGCTAGGTGGGGACCCATAGCAACCCACCAATCAGCATGAGACAGGGAAAATACCTGGGATGCCAGATGATCCTCCCAGTAGTTTATGGTGGTTGATAACATGTTGGGAAATCATGTAGTTCAGCACGTACTCCCCTCGTGGCTTAAACCAATCAGTTCAAACAAATCCCCCTCTTGAACTAACCAATCACCCCTACCCAACTTATTCCCGGCAGTGAATGTGCTAATCATGTTTTAGAGTTGTTTTATGATTTTTCTGCGGTGTATGATGATTTGCTAAGAGATGCTGTGATGTATGTGAAGTCCCTGCCTTCCCCAAAGAGTGTATAAAACTGCTGCAAACCCTGGGCTCAGGGCCTCTCAGCGTCACCAGTTGCTGTGTGTGCGACGAGGACCGAGCTAGCTTGCAATAAACACCTCTTTGCTGCTTACATCGATCTTGGTCTCTGGTGGTCTTTTGGGGATCCCGAATTCGAGAATAACAAGCACCACATAGAAATAAATAAATAAAATAAAGCTAAAAAATAAAATAAAAAATTAAAAAAAAAACAAAACCTGAGTTGGGGCCTGTTATCTTGGTTGCCTGATCTTTTTCTTATCTATTCTCCTATTCACTGTGACCAAAGAGGAACTAATACATTTGGGGGCCCATTGCTAGAGAAGAGGAACCAGGTGATTGATTGTATGTACAAAGCCTGGGAGAAAGGCTAATGACTTCTCTAGAAACTTCTTCTTTGGATACTTGGTAAGAGGTGCCAGGAGAAGAGGCAGAGCTCCTGGCCTGGCAGATTGCAGCCATCACTGATCAGCAAATGCACATCCAAGTTCATATCATCATATGTGTAAGTGCATGGCCCACAAATGAGCGGAGGCAGGAGAAGGGAAACAAACCTCGTGTCAGCAAGCTTCCGTTTATTCTGTAGTGAAGTCAAACAGGCACGGAGGGCTTATTTTCTTTGTATATGAAATTGCCCCCAGGATGCGGAAGGAGTCTGGGTTTTATAGTTTTACAGTGAGGGCAAATTAATCATTGGAGACTGTGGAAATGCAGTTTGCACAGTCAGGGACCTAGTTGTGCAGGTTAAAATTTTAACTCAGGCAGTTGTAAAAAGTTTGAAACTCCTTGTCACTGGAAAAACCTCACAACTCGGTAATCACTGCTTATCTTCTTTCCTCTGGGACCCATTGTTACCTAGAGCTTCACTATGCTTAACCTTTTACCAGGACTCATCTGCAATGGTCCGGGGCCCAGTGTTTCAGAATTTTCCTTCTTCTTTAAGGACCCATTGTGGTTGGGAATGGGTAAATATTTGCTTTTGGTGGAGATGCTAGGGATGAACCCAGGAAGGGGTGAAAGTTTGCTTTTTCCCTCAGGCCCCATTGATAGTATTGCCTAATTCCCCCTCCCTCCTCCTGAGTCACACTGTCCCTCTGTTTTTCTTGGGGGAGCTGTCTTGTAGTAATATTATTTTCCATTACCCTTTAATATGCAGGCACCAGAAGGAGGGAGTGGACTCCAGTAGACCAGAGTGGCTTATGCCATGACAGAATGATTTTAGGGTCCAGCATGGAATCCTGGTGTTTTTGTTGTTGTTGTTTGTTTGTTTGTTTGTTTGTATGTTTTGATTTTTGCTGTTTACTTTGAAGTAGCGACTGGAAGCTAAGTCATTCTCCACACCACAGTGTGAACAAGAGCAGAGCCAGAATCTAATACATGTAATTAATTCATTTTCCAGGACTTGTGGCCATTTTTTAATGTCACAGTTGAAGAAACATTTATATTATAGAAGTGAAACACTGAGAAAGGCTATGTGGGTTGTCCCAGCCATATCTAAAGAGTGGCAAAGCCCAGGTTGAATTCAGGTTGATCTGGCTACAGTGGATGACCCTCAGCTCCTTTCCTCACTCAGAACAGGGAATGTGTCAGCAACAATAGGGGCAGCAGCTCAAGGAGTCATCCTGGTTCCCATGGGATACTCTTTCAGTGGCAGCATTTTGACCTCACAAAATAAGTGATGTAGAGTTTTCCATTTTAATAAAGAGTTTCATGTTCATTTTCTTTCATACTTCTCACAAGAGCTGAAGAAAATGCTACCTACATATCATGGGTGAAAAAATGGAAGTACTGAGAAATTAAGTGATTTGCCAATGGATTTGCAACTAGTAAGCAACATATCAAAGGCTAAGTTCAGTGTTTCTGTTAGTATGAGCCCTTTTAAGGGACAGTCCTCATTTTTTTAAAATTAGCCCTTACAATGCCTAATAAGAAGTGTAGGGCTATGGAAAATAACATTTCTATAAGATAGCCCCCAGGTTCAGGGAAGGGAGGGAAACTAGCCAAACAATTAGACCTCTCCCAACACATCCTTTCCCAGTAACAGTAGGCCCCAAGGGAAAAAGCAAACTTTTCATCTCTTCCCAACCACAATAGGTGCTGAAGGGAGGAGGCAAATACTGAAATACTGAGCTCTGGACTTTGACTCTCCCCCATTACTGATGAGTCCTGGAAAGAGAAAAACAAATAGTGAAGCTCTAGGTAACAGTGAGTCCCAGATGAACAAGGTAAGAAGTGAACACAGAGTTGTGAGCTGTTCTCAGCGACAATGAGTTTCAGACTTTTTACAACTTTTTTCCTGACTGCCTAAACTGACCCATTTGCCTCAGTCTTCAATGATTAATTCACCTCATTGTAAACTAAAACTCGGACTCCTTCTGTAACTGACAACCATTTTCTACCCAGAAAATGAGCCCTTACGATGCCTGACTGATTGTCTCTACTGCAGAATAGAGAAAAATTTGCTGATCTTTTTTGTGTTTTCATAGGGTGATGAAACCATGTTGGTTATTTTTGATTACAGGAAGCTGATCCAAATCAGGAATAAACCTGTTTGAGAAAGGAGGTGGAGTCTTTCACCTAATTCCTATATCTAAAGCACCCTGAGAGGTTTGCTTTCCCCATCCTTCAGTGGGTCTTTTTCTTCCCCTTTGTATCATGATGGACGTTTTGGTTAACATGTAATTTTTAATAAAGTGTTTCTCTCTGTGTTTTTTCCTTATTTCCCGAACATAGCAAAGGTGAACTTCATGAAATCAATCCATCTGTGAGACCCATGGAAAAGTTCTTCACTGAAAAGAGTGTGCATAATTTTCTTTGTCATTGCCAATTCACATTGTAAGTGTCATTGCATTGATAATTGTATTAGAAATAGTGTATATAGAGAGGAAGCCCTCTTCATTGTTGTTAATGAAGTAGAATTACTTTCTAATCATAACATTTTGCTTTAGGGATCATACCAATTGTTAGTTATTGAAAGACATGTACTTTACTGTTTCTCCATGGTTCCATGGTGAAGGACAATTTTTAAACAATTCCAAACTGCTGTAGAACAACACTCATACGAGATACAATGAAAATGCATATGTAGAAAAATGAGATGAAAACATCTGAGATACTCACAATGCAAATCTTGTTGGTGTTGGTTTGTGTGTCAGTGTTAGATGGTCCATGCTTCTAAAGGTTGAGTCTGGATTCCTATGCTGATCTTTTTACGATGGAGGCATGGTCTGTACCAGCTACATCTGCAGCCCACATATGGAGAAACATCCCTCTAGAATGTGGTGACTCTCCCTCAGGATGGTAGGCCATGCCTTAGCAGTGCAGTTGTCCCTCTCAAGGGGCCTGCCTGAGAACTCATTGATGGTAGATTAATAGCCCTTCTCCAACAGTGAAAAACCTAAAGAGCTTTTATTTATCTTTGTTTTATCTACCAATATTTACCCTGTTGGGAATTAAAACTGAGAATTTAAAAAAACACTGCATTCAGTTAAACATATTACATATTAACACACATAGAATTATTAGTAATATGTGTGTGTGTTTATTTTAGATGTAAGTGGACACGATATTTTATTTTTATGTGGGGCTGAGGATAAATAAAACCTGGTGCCTGCCTCACGCATGCTAGGCGAGCGCTCCACCTCTGAGCCACAACCCCAGCACCAGTAAAATATATTTTGATCACAAAAAATATCAAGGGAAGAAGTGGCGTTGTTGGAAAGTTTTAAAAATCTTGCTGTTTGGCTAATTAAAATACAGCCAGATTCCCCTCTTTCTACATTTTATGTTCAACCTGTGTCATGTAACCTGTAGAAACATCATCACTATACTTTTGAGAGAATTAGAATTAAAAAGGCAAATAGCATTTTTCTATTACAATAAAATAGCTTTGAACCTGTGGTCCCTTAGAAGCAACTCTTGTTTTCCCACAACCTGTCTTGATAATGCTGCTGTATATCATTGCTTTTTACCATGTTCTACTGCTCACAGTGGCTTGTTTGTATATAAATATGTTTTTCTATTTAGGAATATTTATTTTGTTCTTGTGTTTACCTTTGCCTACTCAAGCCTTTAGTTCCTTGGACCCTTTTTTTATTTAAGCTTATACTACATGACTTGGCAGGGATTTTTCCTTACACTTTGTTGAGGTATGATTGATTTATAATAAATCAGACAGGTTTAGGTTGTGCCCTGAAGAACCTTCAGCACATCCTTCATAATAAATATATCCATTCCACCCAGAATTTTTCTGCTCCCCCTTTATTACCCTCTTATTTGCATGAAACTGCTGCTGTGCATTTTCTCAATCTAATCTTGTGTGTGTGTGTGTGTGTGTGTGTGTGTGTGTGTTGTCAATGGACCTTTATTTTATTATTAATTTACTTATATACAATGCTGAGAATTGAACCCAGTGCCTCACACATGATAGGCAAGCACTATACCACTGAGCTATGACCCCAACCTTTTAATATGTTATATAATCATACATTCTATGTGTTCTTGTCCATCTTCTAGCATATTTTTGAGTTTTACATGTTGTATCTATGCCTTCTATTTCAGTACTGAAAATTTCTTTTGTATATATTAAAATTTATCCATTCACTTATTCACCCTTGATATACATGGAGATTTAGCTCTCATTAACACACTTGCTGCAGACATTTCTCTGTGGTATTTGTGTAGAACCATGTTTGCATTTCTCTCAGTTGATACACAGGAGTGGAATATGTTGACCATGAGATTGGTGTACACTTTAAGAATCTGCCAAGCACTTTCTTTGCAACTGTTCCACATTGTCAAAATTTTTAAATTTTATTTATTCATTGGTATGTGGTGCTGACAATGAAACCCAGTGCTTCACACATGCTAGCCAAGCACTCTACCACTGAGCCAAACCCCAGCCCTCTCCAACTTTTCTCTTTTCTGCTGTTTTAACTCTTATATTTAAATCTGTATAACTCTTCTATTCTTTTTTTTCTTTTCTGCTGTTTTAACACATTTAAATCTGTTTTAACTCTTTTGTATTCTTTGCTCTTTTACTGCATTTTAGATTCAACTTTTCAGTGTCCAGAGAAAAAAAGGTGTACTGTGGGGCTGTGGTTGTACCTCAGTGGTAGAGTGCTTGCCTAGCAAATGTGAGGTGCTGGGTTTGAACCTCGTCATTGCTGAGGCTGGCTTTATACTCTCAATCCTCCTGTCTCAGTCTCCCAAGCCGCTGGGATTACAGGCGTATGCCACCGCTCCCGACATCAAAAATCTTTTGATTTTTATTTTATTCTATTTATTTATTTATTTGTTTGTTTATTTTTACCATTGAGTTAGTTTCTTCACTCAGCAAAGAATTGAACAGGACAGAAAGATAGTAAGAAAGCAGCAGGATTTTTGCAAGAGCAAAGGTAGATAAGTAACAGACTTCTCTGAAGAAAAGGTACCCTGGAACCACAACCTGGAATCCTAAATGAAAGTACTGACTTGTTCTTTTCATAGGTTTTGGGCCTTCCTCCTTTTTCAAACTTTTCTCCCTCTACTCTCTCCTTACTTTTGCTCATCGGAATCACGTGTGCACACATCTATTTTAGTCTTTCTGCTGATTCCCCATTTGTGTCCACGGGCACATTTGTCAGCTAGGAATTTGGCCTTATTAGGGGACCCTCATTGTGCGCTTACTGTCTGGATCTGCCTCTGGCTTCTTTCTTCACCATCCTGGCCTTACTGCCCACACTGTTCTAAATCTCCCTCGGGTTGTTATCTGAACATTTCTTTGATGGGTTGTGAAACTTATTTATAAGTACTTAACTTTTTTTATGTCCATCATAAGTGGTGCTATTTCAAAAGTTCAATTACTGCTGAAGGCAAATAGCCATGTCTGTAATTCCACCCACTCAAGAGGAAGAAGGCACAAGTGAAAGCCAGCCTGGAGAATTTAGTTGGACACTTTCTCTAAGTAAATGAATAAATAAATAAATAATACTAACAGTAATATAATTGAAGGGGGCTGGGGTTGTGATTGGCCCTGGAAGTGATCCTTAGAACTACACGCCCCCCCAAAAAAAAATCACTGTCTGATATTTGTTGCTATGATATAAAGGAACTATTGATTTAAAATAATTTTTACAATGACTTTAATATTTAACTTTATTTGCAGAATTTATCCTTTTATTTTAAGTTTTAATCTTTCATCAGTAAAATAAATTTCTACTTATTAGAATTTTAGGAAGTACAGATAAAATGAAAGACAAAAATCATCATATTATAGTGTGTTTTTTTTTAATGTTTGAAATGTGTTTTATGTGGACTTAAAGTTCCAGTATTTCCAAACATTCGATAATGACATTATTGGATTTGAACTGTAAACAAACAAGCAACAACAAAAAAAAGATGGTAAAGCCTAGGAGAAATAAATAGAACAGAAAGCCATACAGTGATGATTTTCTTCTCTCCCAAGATGAACCTTAAACACTGGCCACAAGTGGAGAGAAAGCGTCTCATCCAAACTGGGAGTGACAGTCTCTAGAAACACTAATCTCTTTTAAGACAACTTCTCCTGAGGTACTGGCCGGTACTGGCCACTAATACTGCCAGCTCAAGGACTCAAATTCCTGAGTGCCCAGACTTGACACACACACTAAATCACCCACAACTTACATAAGCCAAGTCCCCTCCATTGTTTGGGGGCTCATTTTACTTATTTATTTTTAGAGACAGAGTCTTACTGAGTTTCTTCATGCCTCGCTTTTGCTGAGGCTAGCTTTGAACTCATGAATCCTCCTGCTTCAGACTCCTAAGCTGCTGGGATTACAAGGGTGTGCCACCACATTTGGCCAGAAATACATATTTCACTCAATTTCTCTTAATGGTATAACATCTTGTATAACTATAGGATGCTGGCACAAGCAGAAAGTTGGTCTCAGGTAGTGCAGCTTAAGCTTGCTCAGATTCACCAGTGTTACATATACTGGTATGTGTGAATGCTTCTGCAGCTTTATCATGTGTGCAGATTCATGTGCAGATTACCAGTCAAGATAGAGGGTTATATCATAAGCATTCCTCATTCTGTCCTTTCTAGATTTCCATAAAACTTTGTGTAAACTAGTATTATTTCCTCCTTAACTTGTTTCTAAAAGCTGTACACAGTGTTGCATGCCTGGAATTCCAGGTACTCAGGCAGATGGGGGCCACCCATAATATTCTCATTTCAACAACGTTGTGTTCATGAACTACACATTGTGAAAATTTTGTGGATCAGCTCTGTTCAACCAGCATCAATCTCCATGCAAGTTGCTGTATCTGTCAGTATGTTTGTCCATGTTATTGCTCCATGGTGTTCCATGGCGTGGAAATGGAGCCCTTCATTGGCCACCCCTGAAAGTACATTGGGGGTGTCTTTAGTTTTGTGGGTGCTTTTGAATCAAGCTGTGACATATGTGATTAGGGATATTTTGGAACGGTTTCCATTTTTCCAGCATAAATGCCAAGGAGAGCCACTTTTGGGACTATGTGTAATTGTTTAAGAAAGTGCCAAATCTATTTTTAAAGTTGCTCTATAACTTTACATTTCCACCAACAATATGTAATGTGACCCAGTTTCTCTGCCTTTTTGCCAAAATTTGGTTTTATTTTAGTGTCTTTATTTCAGTCACTCTGGTGGATGTGGATTGATTTCTCACTGAGGTTTTCATTTCTATGTTCAAAATGGCTAATGAATGTTTTCCATGTCTTTACTTTCCCTCCTTCTGTTTTCTTGAATGAATACGGTTGATCTTCCTGTAGATCTTGTATCCCATGATCAGATTACAGCAATTTGTATGTTGTAGGAGCTTTTTGATAGAATGTTTCTATATAGACAGTTGTGCTAGACACAGCTTTATATTTTCCTTCAGAGTCTGGTTTTATTTACTTTGCTTTATTGCAGTCTCTAAAACATCTGGAATTTTCCTTTTATTTAAAGTGTGATGAGTTTTCATCGTGAGTGGTATCGAATTACATCCAGTGCTTTGTTTTGCATCTATTAAGATGTTTATCCATTACTGTGATTAAGAATCAACAAACTAAACAAGAAATATTGAATTTCAAAGGCTGATACATCCTTACATTTTTAGGATAATTCACACTTGGTCATGATGTCTTGTCCATATTTTATATGGCCATGATCAATTTATCAAAAATTTCAGGTTTTGCACGTCTTCTTGAGATGGATTGGTCTATAGTTTAATTTTGTGATGCCTTTTTTTCCTTTAAAAAATTCAAATACCAGTGGTCTCATAGGATGAGGACAGAAATATTGCTGCATCTTCAAGTTTTTGCATCATTTTGTGTAAACTTATCATTATTTCTTTTTTAAAGGTTTGGTAAAAATTGGCACATGGGTGCATGTCTGTAATCTCAGGTACTCAGGAGGCTGAGGACAGGAGGATTGCAAATTCAAGGCCAAACTCAGCAATCCAGTGAGAACTTTTCTAAAAATGAAAACAGCTAGTGTTGTAATCCCAGCAGCTTGGGAGGCTGAGGCATGAGGAATGGGTGTTCAAAGCCAGGCTCCACAACTTACCGACACTTTGTCTCTTAAAAAAATACATAAAGAAAAAAGGGCTGGGGATGTGGAACAGTGGTCACGTGCCCCTGGATTCAACCCCTGGTACTGGAGGGAAATTTTTTTAAAAAAGAAAAGAACAGCTAGTGGTGAAGCCCTTGCCCCCTACCATGTGTCATGCTCTGGGTTTAATTCTCAGCCCAATTAAAACAATAATATTTTAGAGTTCACCAGTGAACCCTCTTGAGCCTAGGTTTAATGGGAATGTTTCAGCCAATTCAAATTATTTTAATAGCTATAGGGCTCTTTGGGTTCTCTCTTTCTCATAAAAGCTTTAATAATTCTCGTTTTCTTAAGAAATGTAGATGCATTTCTCTTTTATCAAAGTTGTTGAATTTGTAGGCCTAAAGCTGTTCATAATCTTTCCTTATTTCTGTATTCTTAAAGTTCATAGGCTCTCCAGTGATATCCTGATTTTTACTTTCTAAATGTATTATATTGTGATCAGAGAACATAGTTTGTATAATTAAAATCCTTATGGTTTTTTTGGTACTTGTTTTGTGGCTCAGACTAAGGTTGTGTCTTAAAAGTATTCTTTGCAAGCCGGGCCTGATGGCACACACTGGTGATCCCAATGGCTTGGGAGGCTGAGGCAGGAGGATCGAGAGTTCAAGGCAAGTATTCTTCCTGGTACCCTGGAAACCAATGAAAATTGGAAAATTGTCCTGCTGTTTGGGTGCAATGTTCTGAAAATTGAGAGGAATGTTGAAATCTCTAATAATTGTGTATTTTTCCTGTTTGTTTATACTGGCTTTTTCCTTCATATATTTGTCACTCTTTAGGAGCGTAATGTTGAGGATCACTATGTGCTCTTATGAATTGACACCTTTCTCCCTAAAGGACCTTTTTTATTCCTGATATGATGGTATCTGCCTAGAAGTCTACTTTGCCTCATGAACAAGAAATTGAGAGTAGCATCCCTAGTAATAGGACTGAGTGACATCATCATATACCTCCTGCCATGATACATGGGATAGGTACTTGGCACCTAATCACTTAGTGACAAGGAGTGCTTTGTTCTTGAGCACCTTCTATATATTAGGGATGGATCCAGCACCCTCATATCTTCATGTCCCATTCTCCAGACCACTTTGCCAGTGGTGGAGGTGATGAAATTGATGATGAGATCCTCAAGTGGGGCATTCCTTGCCCAGTGGAGAACCCCAGATGGAGATCCCAGAGTCTGACTTCAAAGCTCTGTTGGTTCTGTTGGCCTGTTCACAGTGCTCTGCCTAAGGTGGTGAGCTGTGGGCTCATGGTGCCATTTCCTTGGGTGAAATAAATATTTTCTTCAGAAGGGGAAGTCTCACAACCGTGTCTTATGCTCACTTCTCAGCTGAATTTAATCTGTGTAGATCTCATGGGGGCTCATCTTGGTCAGCAGTGTGGAGCAGAGGTCAATTAATTGCCTCAAATGGTGTCTGGCTGATCTTTGCCTTCAAGAGCCAGACAGTTGTGCCTTCCCCCACAAACATCATCTGCAGTGTCCTTGGAGTTTTCCCATGTTCCCTAGAAAAGGGGCTGTTTTCCCAGTTTCACTGTTTCTAAGGAGTGACTGAATTATATTTCTTCTAATCAAGCCAACTACACTCCTTGTCAATGCTTGAATCATAGCTTCTCAGTCACAGTAGGCTTACACAGGAGTTTATGTTACTGACAGCACCTATAACACCAGTGTTTGTGGTACACAGCACATTTCAAATAGGTGGACTAGGTGGAATGTCCCCATGCATAGATGAGGAACTGTGGTTCAGTGGGATGTGTCACCAGTCTGGCATCACTCAGCTAGGAAGAATAAGATCCGGATAGGGCCCAGGCCTTCTGCCTACAAATCCATTACTTGGACCATGATCAATCCTGCTTTACTTGGGATCCTGGAATAGTCATCCCTCCCATAATGTTCTGGACCAATCCTTCTGTAGAAACTGCTGCCTCCTGAGCTGCCTCTGAGTTTATTGTTTTATTTTTTATCACCAAGACTTTCAAACATACATGAAAGCATGGTGAGATATGTTCCCATGTACCTGCCCCTGCACACACTTCAGTAGTTATCACTACCTCTGGATTGCATGTTGACAGTTTCAACATGTAGCACTAAAAGATAAAGCTGTTTCAGTATTTGCACTTTACTTACTCTTTTACCTTTCTGTTTAAGAGTTTGCCTGAATCAAATACAGATAAATGCCACACATTGTAGTTTTTGAGCAGTGTCTTTGTTTATTCCTCTTTTTTTCCTTCTTATTTATTTATTTTGGTACCAGGGATTGAGCCTGGGGTGCTTAACTACTGAGCCATATTCACAGCATATTTTTGGTTTTTGAGACAGGGTCTTCCTAAGTTTTTCAGGGCTGTACTAAGTTGCTGAGGCTGGCTTTAAACTTGAAATCTTCCTGCCTCAGCCTCCCAGATCGAGCTCCTGGGATTATGGGTGTGCTCATTTTTATTGTTATTATTTATTTATTTGGGGGATGGTGCTGGGGATTGAACCCAGCCAGGGCCCTGTGAATGCTAGGCAAGCACTCTACCAACTGAGCTGTATCCCCAGTCCCTTTTTCATTTATGATTTTTATTTGATATACACACACACACACACACACACACACACACATAAAATATGTACAAATATTTGTGTGTGTGTGTGTGTGTGTGTGTGTGTGTGTGTGTATATATATATATATATATATATATATATATATATATATATATTACATACATATATAGTATGTAGTTGTAGGATGTCATACCTTTATTTCATTTTTATTTGTTTTAATTTTATTTGGTGCCAGGGATCAAACCCAGTGCCTCACTCATGCCAGGTGATCACTCTACCACTGACCCACAGCCCCAGCCCTCATTTATTTTTAAATAAATAATTCAAATACAAACATTATGTGTGTGTGTGTGTCTGTAATTTTCAGCTTACATGTGGTATTGAGGTGTATATGCATACATATATACACATATACATAATCTTGTCGTGTGATTCTTTCTGGAAATATCCCTGTTCTCTGATGGCAGAACGTGAACTAGCAGTTCCACTGAGAAACTCTTTTCCTCCTGCAACCGTGGCTTGACGTCATGTCTTTTAGGAAATTTGTGGGGAGTCTGTATTGTTATCTGATCTTGCAGACTTGGTTTAGAGAACCCAAGGACTTGTACCTGTCTGACCTGTAGTTTGATTGGCAGCTGGAGCTTGATGGTTAACACTGGAAATGGGACTTTGTCAAATGTACTTCATGGAAGCCTGAAGATACATTAGGCTTTCAATGGGAGGTTGTAAGTATATTTGTGTGTGTCCGAGGAAGAAAGAGAGGCAGACCAACCTTTCATTACACGGAAATATCAAGATATGAGACCTAAATAATGTGGATTTCAATTAAGCATTTTGCAGAATCAGATTACGAATGCCACAAAAGTCTTCCATGGTGAAGAAAAGGTGCTTAACACTAACTCATGCGTTCAGTACACATCACCTGCATACCTCCTTGGGCATTGAGCTTTGGTGATTTCAGGTGGAATGAAGAGCTCATCCTTGGGTTCCGTGCACAGTCATAGACACTACATAGGGCAGAATTTTTTTTTTAAACAAAATTCACATTTTATTTAGATTGAAATAAACTATACAAAATTGATTTTCTTCACCAAAAATAACAGCAATATTTTCTGTATTATTTCTAGATAAACCGTGAAACATTTATTTTGAAGGTTTTCCAGGTTTTGCTTATAAATCAAGACCAGGCAGTAGATACAGTCATGGAAAAAGAAAACAGACAAGTTGCCCGTATCCACAGCCTCTGATTCTGTCTTGACCGTGAAGCAGAAGTGTTCACCATTTACCTGCTAAAATGAAGGTGTAGGCTTATGAAGACATAGGCTCAACAAAGGAATGTAAACAGCAACAACCAGATGTGGAACAACTACGGCAAGCTCTTCCACTCAAATTTTAACTGTAACTTGTTCTTGAAGTTCTTTTGATAAAGACAAAATCTATACTGAAATCTGTTTGGTGAGCTCACAACTCTGGTTAATTCCCTTAATTGTCCATTACACATTTTAACACACTTAAAACTCCTAATAGACAAAGGTCAACAGTAGGCTTCATTGTAACATTTCATAAGATGCATTCTTTTCTTATACCTCCTCAAAATTTATTTCTTCAAAATTGATAATAATACCTGACAACTGGATCCATGGTAATAATACATTTTATAACCTAAAAGACTTAACTAAAACAATTTCAGAGTGCTACTAGCAGAGGTCACGCAGAGGTGAAATGTAGTACTTCCAATGCAGTCTTCTGGAAGAACAATTTTTCAAAGCACGAGAGCTCAAACAGGTGCCATGTACATAGGCAGATTACCAATGGCTAATGTATTCATGAGGCCTGTAGGCAAAGATATTCAGTGATAAGTGACCTACATATACCTTATGGCTTTTCTTCCAAATATCAAATATAAGAGAAAGCCCATTTAAAAAGTCTTTTAGGTATTTTCAACAGTTTCTGAATTATCTGTAGGAAGCTCTGACTTAGTTGTATATAGTTTGATATATGTGTCTACCATTAAATCCAGATCATGTTTTATATCAAAATTTATGTTAAGCAAAGCCAAGTTACTTGACCTTTGGTCTGTCAAAGTGTTCCTCAATTATGCTTTAAGATGCTTTCATCCATTTTCATAGCGGTCATTCTCAACCTTCATTACAGGAAGAATACACAGGACCTTCAGCAAAGCATATACATTAGGAAAAAACTTGATATCAGGCAAATGAAGGGCTTCATAAATGGTGGATGGAAGCAGGGGAGAAAAATTTTGATGTTCTGGGTAAACATCCAATGACAGACCACCCTGCCTTTCTTCCTAAAATCTTTTTTCTTTTGCTACCTTTCTGCCCATCCATCCAACCTGCCATCACTGGTGAACAGGCAGCTCATTCAGCCTACTTTTTTCTAAGATGGCTTTCCCTCTCCAGTGCTGTAATGGGGTCCTATATTATTTCTCTCATGGGTCTCTCAGTTCTGGTCTCAAGACTATAAGTCCTGGGGGTGACTGTGTTCCAGCTTGTCACTGCTAATCACTTTCATCTTTGGGAACCTTGTATTTGGGCTGAGAGTTCAGGGGTTCCTAAGCTCTACCCTGAGCCCCAACACTTGCTGCATTTTTTATCAGTGAGAGGAAATAGGTGCTGATGAAACCTACCTTGTGGAGGTGATGTGAGGAGGCAGCATACAGTATGGGGATGCTCAGTGCATGTGGAAGTGTGACAGCAGGAATTGCTTCCATGAACGTGACAGCTAAGACCACTATTACTTATTGAGAACCAAAAATGCCAACATGAATGAGAACAGATCAGAAGCCTTGGGCTAATGAAGACTGTGGCATGTGAGCAAGAGAAAGGTGGAAGGACGGAGCCACATGGCCAGTGATCACCTATGCAAGTGCTTATTCTGCACTGAAATCTGGTGGGCAGTGTCCACTGGCATTTTCAGGGACCCCACAGGAGTGGGCCAATGGCCAGGTTCAATAGAAAAAGGCAGATTCTTACCCACATGCAGTAGACTCTGGCAGAAGGGCCTGGTCCTACCTGCCATGTACTACAAGCTTTAAATTCAACCCCGGGGCCAGACACATGGTGATTCTAATATATTTCCCCAGTAGGCTCTCTGGGTGTAGCGGCAGTAGTGGAAGGAACAATCAGCAGAGTGAGCTTGCCCATACCTGGCCTGGCTACCCTTGAACCATGAAAGCCTTCGCCCTAAGCCTCTTTTTCTCCAGTGTTAAATTGCCAGGATTTGGCATGCTTATGCAAAGTAGAAAATATGTCATAAGCCACTGTCTTCCTCAGGTTCCAATGGCACCTACTGTGCCTCTCCTCTTTGGTGTCATCATATTCACATTGACCTTCCCTTTGTTCTGCAGCAGGACTGATGTGTATTACAGCAAGACTGCAAGTCTTCCCATGACACAGTAGTCCTTCTGACAGATGCCTCAGACCACCACTCCTGCAGTGTTGTTGGGCTTCCCAGGACAAGCTGTTCGGGCTGGGGTTGGCCTCAGTGCAGCCCAAGAGTCTTCTTTACCATCCTGGGGCAGGATTTTATTGCACATCACAGGCAATTAACAGGGCATGACATACCGTATAAGCACAATTAATCTTCTGTTCTCATTGACTTTAAATACTAATGTTTGTTTGGTTGGTTTGTGTACCAGGGATTGAACTCAGGGGCTGAGGCTGGCTTTAAACTCACTATCCTCCTGCCTCAGCCTCCCCTGCTGCTGGGATTACAGGCCTGCGCCGCCACACCTGGCTCTTGTTTAATTTAATTTAATTTTATTTTATTTTATTTTTTTCATCTTTCATACATTTGATTCAATTGAGTTATGCACTTCCATTTTTACCCCACTCTTGTTTAATTTTTTTGAACAGAAAATGATTTTAATTAATTTGCATTGGCTATATTCCGTTGACCAAACCTAGCATTAGAAGCAGAAAAAGGGAGGCTTGTCCTGCCCAAGTTAGGCGGGTGCTGCCATTTCTGTGTATTGGTGAGGTTGTATTGTAGTTAAGAATTGGGGCCATCAATGCTATCTGCCCCAAGGAAATGTTTTTCTATCTAGCTTATTTTTTTCTCTATTTAGTTCTTTCTCATAAACTTCTATTAAATGTTACCATAGGAAACGTTGACATAGTCTTCAATAAAAATATTGTTATCTATTCCCTTCAATCTCCATGTCTATCACTCTGCCATTTATTTACTCCCAAGTCCTGACCACAATATTATATTATTGTGTCTATAGTTTGTCTCACTAAGCAAAACATGAGCTCCCCAAAGACAAATTTGCTTCTGTCCTGTCCTACAAGATCCTGAATGAATGAATTGTGTATCTGTGGGTCTGGGGAAAATTTTTCAGATAAAGACAAATTCCATGTCTTTCAGCTTGGGAACTCCATTTTGAAAATGCCAGAGTGTCCATCCCAAATGTACTTGGAGAAGCTGGGTTCGGGTTCAGAATGAATTTCTAACCACAGTCCTGTGTACTAATCAGTTTTTCAATTGTGGCATATGTACTTCCACCTTCCGTTCTGTTCGGGCTTGGTCAATGAGCATGATTGGCTCTCTGGAAGTTGGAACACATGCCTTACTCCTAGAGGAGGGAATCTATGGTGGATTGAGAATCTTTATCTATGAGAAGTCCTCTTTTGCCTTGAGTGAGGGATGGGATTCTCCTTCCTTAACTGTGCCAGGTCTTTGGGTACAGAAATGGTGGAAAAGAGACGAGATCCAGGGCTGGGGCAGGGGCTCAGTGGCAAAACACTTGCCTCACACATGTGAGGCTATGGGTTCGATTCTCAGCACCACATAAAAATAAATAAACAAAATAAAGATATTGTGTCCATATATAACAAAAAGAGAGAGAGAGAGAGAGAGAGAGAGAGAGAGAGAGAGAGAGAGAGGGAGAGAGAGAGAGCAAAAGAAATTCAAACACAGGGAAGGCTTTATTGGAGACTTTGCCAGATAAGCAAGAAGATGCATTTCCCATTGAAAGCATGCCAGGCTGACCTTGAATAAAGGGAACAGGTTTTATTTATGTGTATTTGTTGTGGGGCAGGGGTAGGGGTGGGGGGAGGGCCGGGCACCTAGAGTCTAGGGTTTTCATTGGTTTGGGGCATAGTTTCAAAAGGTGTTTCCTTTCCCTGTGCTTACATTTAAGGCTTTGGTGATCTGGCAGTCAGCTTGGAGCCTGGGAACAGTTGGATTCCTTCTGCTAGTATGAAATTTTGAGTAACAAGTGAAAGTGTGAGCTTGCCTTCAGCTTGAAGCAACAGTGCCTCAGTTCATTTCTCTAGCTCATCCCTGGAGACTGTATGGTAAGTCACTCTGGCTTTAAGAAGCACTTGGTTTTCTTAATTTTGTTTTTGTTTGTAATGAAGATTAAACTTGGACTGGGCCTGGTCATGCAGCCTGTTATCCCAGCGGCTTGGAAGGCTGAGGCAGGAGGATCACTAGTTCAAAGCCATAATCAGAGACTTAATGAGGCCCTATGAAACTTAACAAGACCCTGTCTCTAAATAAAATATTGAAAAGACTGGGGATGTATGGGGTTCAGTGGTTAAGTACCTCTGGGTTCAATCCCTGGTACCCCCCACTCCGCCCCAAAACATAAATAAATAAACTTGGTATTATTCCACTGAGCGACATCCCCAGTCATTGTTATTTTTAATTTTGAGATGGTGTTGTGCATAGGCGAGACTTCCCGGAAGGGGTTCGCTGGCCCCTGCGGGTTGGGGCCCTGCGCGTGCTCTTTCACCTACTGTAGCCTGCGCCTGCACCTTCCCAGTCGAGAGAGGGACCAGCTGGGCCTGACCAGGCCTCTGGTGCAAGGGCTCAGTAGCTCATGTGTGTGCAGCGGCGGTGGCGCTCCATCACACGCCAAGGTAGCAGACCTGGCCCCGTTGCCCCTCGCCCACCGTGAGTGGCTCACTGCCCGTTCCAGTCCCGAGCCATAGCCGCCAGGCAGTTCCAGCTTGTCTCCTAGTGTGGGCAATCCATTCCTGCTGTCTCTGGCTTTGCTGTCCCCGCTTTGGTGCCCTCCCAATGCCATAGAGTCTGGGTGCAAACCCTGGGTCCAGTGGCATATGTGAGGGGGTCAGTGGGAGATGGGGGCGTGATGTGACTCGGTGGTGGTGGTACAGGCCCCCATCCCCGTGGCACAGTTAGGGTTGTCAGGTGTTCCACGTGGAACTTCGCTGGCCGTCCGACGCACTGCCCACTGTGCCTGGGTCTTCCTGTAGCGAACAGGTAGTACTGCAGGGGAAGGGCCCGGGCTGACCTCAACTCCACTAGATTCCCGACCATCCCTTCAGTTCAAGTTGCTTGTTCGGCTTCGCGCCATGGGGAGGTGGGAACACCCGGGAGCCCATGGAGCCATTCCAGGCCGCCAGATTGTGGTGCCGAGCGTGCACCGTCGTGAAACCTTCCCATCACCACTGGGTTCTGTTCTGTATGCCTTGTCTGCTGGCCATCCAGGAAACAAGCTCTCCCTCCCCGCTCAAGAGGAGGAAGATCCAGTGCCATGCCAGGAAGGGATGTGGTGGGGAACTTCGGCCTCTCCCCACACACAAAGAACGATTCTGCGGTGGATCACTTGGCTCCTGCATCCACAAAACATGCAGCTAGCTGCAAGAATTGATGTGACTTGCAGAACACAATCGCCTCGGAGTTACACTTACCCTCCCAGAAGGTTATTCCTCTGAGGCTTTTCTCCAGGGCCAGCCTCAGGCGCCACTTGCTGGGAGAAGTGCATGTTAGAGAAAGCACCGCTCTGTGTCCTGGTCACCGTGGGTCCCGTTTTTCTGCTCCCACTGCCTGCAGGACACTGACTTGTGCGCCCCCACCCCTGCAGCTCCTGTGGCCGCCATGGTATGCCTGCCCCGCCAGAGTGGGGCTGGTAGCCTGGAAGGAGGCACCCGGGTATGCTTGATAATAGGGGACCTGTGTAGGGTGCTGCAGAGAGCCCTTCCTCCTTGGACACAGGATGCGGCTGCTCTCGCGAATGTCATTCTTTGCAAGCTTGTGGGGAACCTGGCTCTAAACCTGCTTCTGGGTCGGGATTTAGTAGGTAGCAGAGCACCACCTCCCTCACTGGTATCTATTGAAAGTCATCCCTCCACACAAAGGTGTATTTGTGTGTGTGTGTGTGTGTGTGTGTGTGTGTGTCTGTCTGTCTGACTTTGTCTCTCTTTTGCCGCCTGTGCTCATTGCCAGCGCTTCCAATTGTCTGTTACACACTGCCCTTGGTCCCCCAGGCTGGTGTTTGAGGGGTGCACCCCTGTCCCCACCAGGAGGGGCCTGGCAGATTCCCAGGCTGGGACCAAGTCTGGGGAGGGGAGGAGAGTAGCTGGGCTCTCCATGTCTTGGCCCTTGCCTTCTCCGCCAATGTGGCTGGAAGAAGAGGGGGGCCGTGGCCAGAGCAGGTGCCCCTCTTCCCTCCGTGCTCTGGGGCACATTTTCCTCCTGGGAGGGAGATCCACCAATTGTCCCAGCTTGAATTTCCTTTTTCTTCTCCTTTTCCATCTGTCTGTCGTCTTCTCCTCCTCCTGTCATTTTTTCTTTCTCTCTTCCCTCCCTCCTCTCCCAGGTTTTTTATACTCATTTTTTAAAGGTTCTTTTTAGTTATACTTGATTTAGAATGATTGTACAAGTATTTCCCATTCTTATTTTTACATAGGATAATTATTTCACATCCTTTCCACTGTCATTCCTTTTATTCATTTTTAATCAGATACATTAAATCATTACTTTCCTGCCTCTGGACCTTTCTTTTTAGGGTAGGCAGTACTTGGGATGGAACCTCAAAGCCACAGAAGGCGCTCTTGGCTATTTCTTTTGTGTGTTTGTTGTTTTTTCCTTTTTGAACTACTTCTGTATCCCCTTCCTTCCTTCCTTCCTTCCTTCCTTCCTTCCTCCCTCCCTCCCTCCCTCCCTCCCTCCCTCCCTTCCTTCCTCCCTTTCTTGTGTCTTATGGAGATACTTCCTTACCCTTCTCCCCTGGACTCATCTCCTCTGTCTCCTTGTCTGTCTCTCCTCTCTCCCTCCCTCCCTCCCTTCACTTTTACTTAGGTGTTTTTTTTTGTTTTTTTATATATATGTACTCTTATCTCCCACCCGCACCCTCGCATATGGTGGGGAACTATGTAGTGTGGGACTCATTATGTGTTTATATGGCCTTCTCTCTCTCTCTCTCTCTCTCTCTCTCCCCCTTCCTCTCTGTTTTTCCTTCCTGTCTGTTCCTCCCTCTCTCCCTCTTCCTTTCTCTTCTCCCTCTTCCTCCTCTCCCTCTCCTCTCCTCTCTTTTCCTTTCCCAGGGTTGCCTGACCACTGGGTCACATCCCCAGTCCTCTTCATTTTTATTTATTTTGAGAGAGGGTATCCCTAAATCGCTGATGCTGGCATTAAACTTGCCATCCTCCTACCTCACCCTGGGGTTACAGGTAGAATTGCAGATGTATGCCACCACACCTGCCCAAGTAGCTCCATTTGTACTTTCCTGATGGAACCCATACACATCTTGAACTAACTGTGGTTCCTCTCTTCTCCATTCTCTTCCTTTTATTTGGTATCTTTATTTCTTTCTTAATGGGGTGGGGCACATTTCTTCCTTTCCTCTCCATTCTTTATTTGCCATGGGAAACTCTCTTTTTGCTTGCCTATTCAAAAGTGAGGTCTGCTAGGTTGCCCAAGTGTTTCCCGTGCCTTAACCTGTCTTGTGAGTAGCTGGGGCCATGTGTGCTAGATTCAATACACTGTTCCACCTATCTGATTTTTGACTGCTCTTATTGTTCTGTTCCAGAATATTCGGCCTCTCCTTTCTTCTTCAAAAAACTGTGGCACCACATGATATGTGACCAGGTTGGAGGGATCGGGATTTTTTTTCTTTTTCCTCCACAGCTGCCAAACATGCAGTAGGACACATCTGTACCTCCCACACTGGAGGATCTCTAGAGGACCTTCAAGGAAAATACAAAATAGAAGAAGTGAATCCTAGAGATTCATCCCATGGGATTCCTCTCTTTCTTCCACTCTTCAGGGAAATGAAAATCCAGGATTAAGTAAATAAAAACAGAAATTTGAAACACAGACTGGATTCTCTAGGTTCCAAGTATGTCTGCAGAAAAACTGGGTCAATCCTTTATGGTTCGCAGAACAAATCTGCAGGTACTCAATACCCTGCCTTCATACCCACACCAGACCAAAGCCCCTCCCTCTAAAGTCTTCCCAGTTCACTACTCCTGGACACCTAACCTGCCCTTTTCAACCCGCCTGGACTGGGACATACGGCACATATCCTGTCACATTTTTCCAGGTTGGGTTGGGTTGGGTCCCAGGGGAACAGACCCAGAGAGTAGGAGATTTTTTTGTTGTTTTTTCTTTGTATTGGTGACAGGCAGGTCTATCCAATCCAGCTGGAATGTGGGGTGGGATAGGATAGGGTGGGGTGGATGTAGAAGGGAACAGCAGTGTCCTGAACCAGGAAACCCAGAGTAATTCCTTCAGAAAATGGGTGGAGGGAGGAAGAGAGGGAGAAAGTGAATGCTCAGGTGGGGGAGGGGCAAAGTGCAGGAATGGGCAGTGTTTACAATTTCAATACACACTGTATATAAATACAACATCATAGCAGGGACATAGCAGAGTGGTGGGAAGCAATCTAACAAGAATGTGAGTTTCTACTTAATTTTCTTTTTCTCTGTTTTCTTTCTTTCTTTCTTTCGGAGAATGATTCAACCAAGGATTGACCTCAGGCCCAACAGGCCCTATTTTCTGTTTTATTTAGAGACAGGATGTCACTGAGATGCTTCGCACCTCGTTTTTTTACTGAGGCTGGCTTTGAAATTGTGATCCTCCTGTCTCAGCTTCTAGAGTCACTGGGGTTACAGGTGCCTGGCTCCCTGTCTTAATAAGATGCAAAAATAGGGCTGGGGAGGTGGCTCCATGGTCAAGGCCCCTGAGTTCAATCCTTGGTAACCCACCTCCCCACACCACCCACTCCCCCCAAAAAAAAGAAAAAGAAAAAGTAGGGCAGGAAATATGGGTCAGTGATTGAGTGCCCCTGGGTTCCATTCCTCCTACCAACACTTCTGAGCTGCAGAGATGACTGGCATCCAGCTGCATTATACTCTTAACTTTGAGGAGGTAGTCTAAGATGTGGACTGGTTTTTGTGATTTGTGAAATTTCTCTTCTATGCTCAAATTCAGGACCCCCAAAAGACCACCAGACACCAAGATCGATGTAAGCAGCAAAGAGGTGTTTATTTCAAGCTAGCTCGGTCCTCTGCACATACACAGCAACTGGTGATACTGAGAGGCCCCGAGCCCAGGGTTTGCAGCAGTTTTGTACACTCTTTGGGAAAGGCAGGGACGTCACATATATCATAGCATCTCTTAGCAAATCATCACACACTGCGGGAAAATCAAAGAACAACTCTTAACATTGATTATCACATTCACTGGCAGGGACAAGTTGGGTAAGGGTGATTGGTGAGTATAAGAGGGGGATTCATTTGAACTGATTGGTTTAAGCCACAAGGGGAGTATGTGCTAAACTACATGGTTTCCTAAAATGTTATCAACCACCATAAACAACTGGGGGGTCATTTGGCATCCCAGGTACTTTCCCTGTCTCATGCTGATTGGTGGTTGCTAAGGGTTGCTATGAGTCCTCACCTAGCCTGGCTGAGTCAGGGATACCTGGTGCAGCAGATCTCTCCTATTATTTGTAGATAAACAACTCAGCAGGGTGGGTATGTGCCTAGGAGTGCTCTGTGGGTCTTTCCAAGGACAAGGGTCACGCCCCCTTCCTTGGACAAGCTTTGCTCTGAGGTAGAGGCTGGTTTCTCACTCTCTCTCTTTTTCTTTCACTCACTTCTCACCCTTTCTCTCCCTCTCTATTTTACTGAGTTTAGGCTTATTCTTCCTTACTTAATTTTTATCTTCAACTCCTCTAGTAAAAGAAAGCTCTAACTGGGCTATATGGTCCTCACAAGCCACACTGAAAATCTTAGGAGGCTTAAAAAAAAACTTTTTTAAAAAAAAATGCATCCTGGTAATGGATTGAACTGAAATCAGAACCCACCAGACATGCAAGTCTAGCCTACTTTAGGTAGCTGTACCACTGAGCGACCTTCCCATCCCCTCTTATGCAACTCTAAGGGTCCATCTCCCACGCCCTCAAACCTTAATTTATTTATTTATTCATTTATTTATTTTTAGTTAGAGATGGATGTTATAGTTAAAGCTTCCTCTCAGGGTTTCATAAACTGACTTCCATACCACTCACATAATCAAATCAAGACTTTATTGAAGCACACTGGTGGTGGCTGACCAGAACATAAAGCCATTCCCCTGATCAGCCATGAACAATTGCAAGGGAACTCCTTATAAGCCTGAAAATTGCAAAAGGGATGTTCAGGGGGTCTAGCCAATGCAAGCAAGCCAGGTTACAGAAGTGGGAGAGTGCAGTCCAGTGGAGGGAAGCCTAACCAATCACAGTTAGCCCAGTCACTCCAGTTACAGAAACAGAGCCCCGTTATCCTAGTTACAGAAACAATACCCCATTAGGTAGTTTTGTGTTCTTAAAGATTTCTATAGCAAAAGGAAAAGAACATCTTTGCCCAGTCATGGTTCTTCTACTTGGCATGGTTGTTTTACAGAATGAAGTCATAAAACAAAATGGAGTCATATTTGCTCCTACTATCACATGGACACAATAATTTTGTCTTATTTATTTTTACATGCTGCTGAAAATCAAACCCAGTGCCTCACAGGTGCTAGGCAAGTACCCTATCATTAAGCGATAGCCACACCCCCACCTCCTGATACTTTGGGTCTCCCAAGAACTGATCAGAGATGAAGAGTAATACATGACAGAATAAGCCTTCAAGTCATTAGCTTGTTTGTAAACTGTGGTCTCTATGTGGTTGGGTCACAAATTCCTCTCAAGTGATCTTTCCTCCAGTGACAGGCTTGTGCCACTAAACCAAGTTTTATCATTTCCTTTCAGAAGAAGAGCTCTGAGTTCAAAATCTGTGGTACTAGATAGTCCATTAAGGAGGGAGAATGGAATGCATCTACTGTGCTTCAGTTTCTTTTCCTTGGGGGCAGGGTGGACTGGTGTTTCTTTAGTTTCTTTGTTGTAGATCCCAAAGAAACCAACCAAGGGGATCTGGCAGGCTAAGCTCCTTTAAGCTCTATCATGGCTGTGCTGTTTTCTCCACTGCTGGCTGTCATGTTTTTGTTGTTGTTATTTTTGTTTGTTTGTTTTGTTGTTGGTGGTGGTGTTCTTTGGAATTCCAGCTCTGGCAGAGGAAGAAGAAATAGAGCCCTTTGGGGGGCATGGGGGGGACAAGCTAGGCTTCTTTCTGGTTCTTTGTTTTTACAGTTCTTTCCTCACTGGGTCTGCAGAGCCCATTCCTTTGGCTGTGGTTTTGCTGGATAGTACATAGGGAAAGTGGGAATCTTTTTCATCTATTCATGCATCACTAATTAGAAGAGGAGGCATTTGAGGGCCTTAAGAGAATCATAGTTACTCCCTCCATTTAACCATGCTTCACTGAATTTCTTCACTTTGACATTCAGAGGACTGGGCAGAAATCACATGGAGTTAACACCCCCAGCAGGCCCTCTCAATGCTTTGTGTTTATTTTATTTTGTTTGGTAGGAGAGGGTGTGAGGTCCAGCAATGGATGTTGACCAAAGGAGATAGATTTTAAAAGGCCTCTGAATGAGGCTTTATTTGAGATGTTGCTCCAGGGCATAACTTGATCAGAAAGACAGAGTGAACAGAAGGGTCAGAGGAGAAAACCTGTGGAAGCTCCATGGGACTAGAAGTTTATGGGGCTTATGGCAGGAAGGGAAGGGCTTGGGACAGGAAAAGGTATTTTTACAGTCCCTTATCCTGGTAAAGATGGTTGGTGGAACTGGATGAAATCCAGAATTGGCCAGAAGACTGCTGATTGACAGGTGTTTCTTTCCCAAGCTAAGGCTCCTTGGTTCTTTGTTCCTAAGTAACCATCACTGACCTGACAGAGGGTACCAGGGATTGAATTTAGGGGAACTCTAGAACTGAGTCACATTCCCAGCCCTGTTTTGTATGTTATTTAAAAACAGGATCTCACTGAGTTGCTTAGCGCCCTAGCTTTTAGCGGAGGCTGACTTTGAACTCCTTGTGCCTTAAACGCCCCCACCCACCCCTCAACACAGCCACTGGGGCGAAGCTTTGTTTGAAAGAGTCTTCACCAGTTCTAAGCTGCCAGCACCTGGGGACATAGGACCCAGATGTAAACTGCAGCTCAGACTGGACCCTGCAAAAGAGACTGGCCCTGCAATCCAACCCAAATTTCAGATTCTCCTGAGGTGGAGGGATGGGGGAAGCGAGGAGGAGGATATCCTGGGGGGGGGGGGGCTGGGGTACTGGGGTGGGCAAGGCAGGGATAGAGCTCCACCTCCATCTCGACCCTTCACCCACCTGGGGTTCCCCATCTAGGGTCAATCCTGGCAGCTGCCACACCCCCGCCTCCAGAGCTATGGAGCACTCTTCAGTATTCTCTTCAGGATCCCCAAAGGCGGCTGCAGTGCTACTGCAGCTGGGGTGGTCCCTGGGAAGAGCCTAGCTCATGTGTAAGGTCACCACCCAGTCCTCAGCAACTGCGCACTCCCCAAGCCCCCAGGAGACCACCCTCATCCACCAGAGCTCCCAGTACTCTCTGGACTACCTTCACCACGGGAGAGAGAGGGAAAACATGTCCATTTTATAATAAACCTCAGTGGCAGAGAGATGAAAATAGGACAAGGGGAGCCCCTTGGTGATAGGGAAGGTACTGTGGGAGCAGGAGAGCAAGCCTTTGGTGCTGTCTGGCCTGGAAGGCATGCTGCTGTTTTGGAGGCATTGTGGGTGGGGGCAGCACCACCCACAACCACAGTACTTACACAGCCCGGCTTTGTCCCAGCCAGACCTGTGCAGCCCTTAGAACCAATTTGGCATGCACTGCTTCTTGAGATCTATAACACTGGAGAAGGGGTAGGTGGACCCATCTCTGTGAGAAAAGAGGGAGAGCGAGTGCCCCAAAAGCCCCTCCACATGGGTACTTCCTAGCCATCCCAGGGCAAAAAAGTTAATATTAAATATTCATTAAACAAACTTCCATGCTTTCACCATAATCACAGGGACACTCCACATAAAATGTTAAAATGGATTAAATGTGTTACACCTTGTGACTGGGGTTGTGGCTCAGGGGTAGAGTGCTTGCCTAGCATGTGTAAGGCCCTGAGTTCAATCCTCAAAACCACATAAAAATAAATAAAATAAAGGTGTTGTGTCCAACTACAACTAAAAGATACATATTTTTTAAAAAGGTGATTCACCTTATCCAAGAAATGTTTCCATTGCAAGAAAACAGGTCATACATTGGGGATCTCATGAAGGACTAATGAATGCTAAACCTAGAGATATTGGGGTACACATTCTCACATAGCATCAAAATAACTCATGTTCACAGAGAGGGCATAGGCTTGGGCATCATCCATTTACACCCTTTATACTGGTATAAAGGGGAATTTTTACCCCCAAACCTAAGAATGAATTTAGGGCCAATCCAGGACTCCATATGGAAAATAGGTTTGACTCAGGAGACTTTTGAGTCTGGAATGATGGGTCAAGTTTTGGGAATATAAAATAGATTCTTTACCTTAATGCTTCCTTTTGTAAAGGGTTCTACTGAACAGCATATGTATTAAATCCCTATGTTTTATTATTTGGGCCTCTCTCTATTCTCCCTCCTCCTCCTAGTACTGGGGATTAAACCCAGGGCTTAGTGTACTTCAGGGAAGTGTATGGGAGGCAGTCTAGCTGAATGATTTGCATTCTCCTTCTGCTGAGCAGAGAGGCTCTAGCCATCACTGTCATAGTGACCTGGTCCTGGAGGTAGAGGACAGATCTTCAGTCATAGGCGTGCCATCCTGCAGCCCCTTGGGTCAAATTACTCTCACCTGTCCACTGTAACCCTACCCCTCCTGACATTTTTGGATGAAACTTTCTAAGAATGAGGATTCCCCAAATAAAAGCTAAGTTCCCAACATGCTCGCTCTCTCTCGCCAGCCTATTGTGATTTTTTCTCACTCTCCCACATGGGGAGATTGAGGCCAAGAGTGGAGGAGCTGTTCTGAAGCTTGATTTAAAGGTAAAGTGTGTTTCTATGCTTTATTAGGTATTCCCAGAAATTCACAGGAGCGAACTTAAGTTCAGCTGACTACACAGGTTGGGGGCAGCAGAAGTGCTCTGCTAGATCCATGGTCTGTTTTTTTGAAAAATATTTATATTTTAGTTATAGTTGGACACAATACCTTTATTTTATTTATTTACTTTTCTGTGATGCTGAGGATCAAACCCAGGGCCTCACACATGATAGGCAAGCATTCTACCACTGAGCCACAACCCCAGCCCAACCCATGGCCCTTTTAAAATTTACAATTTCTCCAGTGATTGCAGCTTCAGAAAATCCATAGCCTGTTTGGGCGTATTTTGAGAAAGCCTGCCCTATGACTTTTTAAAAATATATTTATTTTTTAGTTCTATATGAACACAATGTCTATTTTACTTTGTGTGGTTCTGAGGATCAAACCCAATGCCTCACACAAGCTAGACGTGCACTCTACCTCTGAGCCCAAACCCCAGCCCAAGCCCTATGACTTTGTCAGCTGCAGAAAGCATTTCAGTTTATGGCTTTCCTTCCTTCCATACCAATTGTCTTCATTTCCTTAAGCTTTTTTAAACAAATTCAATGTTATATTCTTTATATCTTTATTTTATATTTTTATTTTTATGTGGTACTGAGGATCAAACCCAGTGTGTCACACATGCTAGTCAAGATCTCTACCACTGAGCTACAACCAGATACCTCCTTAACTTTCTTTTTAGTTATAGGTAGACACAATGAATTTCTTTTATTTATTTTTTTATGTGATACTGAAAATCAAATCCAGTGCCTCACACATGCCAGGCAAATGTTCTACTACTGAGCCACAACCCAGTCCCCCTCCTGAACTTTTTGATGGTGAAAAAACAGATGTCAAAAAGGCTGGGGGTGCAGCTAAGTGGTAGAGCATTGGCCCAGCAAACTGAAAGGCCCTTGGTTTGCTGGCCCTACCCTATATTGCCAAGAACAACAACAACAACAACAAATGACAACAAAATCACTCATCATATATTACAACTATCACTGACATCCACATCTAGGATTATTTTCCTGTCTTCACAACACTGAAACATCTCAACCAGTGGTGAAAGTAGTGTCTCTCCATTCATTGCTTCTAGCATGGAGTGTAAGATAAAAGATCAGGCATGGTGGCCCATTTCTTCTATCCTCCTAGAGACTCTGATGGCTGAGAAAGAGGGGAAGATCTCCAAGTTCAAGGCCATCTTCAGCAATTGAGTAAGGCTCCACATAACTCAGATTAGGAAATTAGATTTCCTAATTAGCCTCTGGGACTAGAGGTGAGTTCCACCATGCTCATAGACAATTTCCTTTTGGGTACTCCCTTTCCATTGTCTTCAACTGATCCAACTGGAAGATAGGGTACTATTGTATCCCAGGAGTGCCATTTGTAATCTAGCCTTAGCAAGAAGAAAGCAGTGCACCTTCCTGGCCATAGTGATTGGCTTAGGCATCCATAAAGATTTATTCTGATCAGTTCCTCAGCCCATTTATTGATCGGATTATTTATTTGTTTGTTTATTTTTGGTGTTATGTTTTTTGAGTTCTTTATATATCTTAGAGATTAATGCTTTAATGGAGCTGCTTGTAAAGATAAACAGACACTTCACAGAAGAAGAAATACAATTGATCAACAAATACATGAAAAAGTGTTCAATATCTCTAGCAATCAGAAAAATGCAAATTAAAACTATTCTAAATCATACTGTCAGAATGGCAATCATCAAGAATACAGGCAACAATAAATGTTGGTGAGGATGGGGTGAGCAAAGTACACTCACGCATTACTGGTGAAATTGCAAATTGGTGAAACCACTATAAAAAGCAGTATGGAGATTCCTCAGAAAACTGGAAATGGAACCACCATTTGACCCACTCCAAAATATTTAAAATCAGCATACAATAGTGACACAGCCATATCAATATTTATAGCAGGTCAAGTCACAATAGCTAGACTATGGAACCAATCTAGATGCCCCTCAATAGTAGAACTGAAAAAGAAAATGTGGTATATATACTCAGTGGATTACTACTCAGATTCAAGGAAAAGTGAAATTATGGCTTTGCCAGTAAATGGTAGGAGTTGTAGAATATCATGCTAAGCGAAATAAAATCAATCCCACAAAGCCAAAGGCTGAATGTTTTCTGTAATATGTGGATGCTAATTCACAACAAGGCAGGGGGCACGAGGGAAGAGTATTGTTACCTTAAATTAGGTAGTGGGAAGTGGTGGGAGGAGAGTGGAGGGGATGTGGGAATAGGAAAGATAGTAGAATGAATCAGACATTATTACTCTATGTATATATGTGACTACATGACCAATATTATTCTACAACATGTGCACTCAGAAAAATATAATAATATCCCATCTATGAATGATATATGAAAGTGCATAAATGCATTCTACTGTCATGTATAACTAAATGAAACAAATAAGGGCTGGGGTAGTGGCTCAATTGTAGAGCACCTGGCTAGCACATGAGAAGCCCTGGGTTTAATTCTCAGAACCACATAAAAATAAATAAATAAAATAAAGGTTTTGTTCCAACTACAACTAAAAAATATAAATAAATATTTAAAATAATATTTTTAAGAAGAAAAAAACAAAAATAATTTTAAAAATTTATTCTGCAACAGATGGGATACATGTAGAAGATATGAACTAAGAAATCGCAAAATCTTTGTGGGCAAAAAAGGAAAGAAGTTGGTCAAATAATTCACTATAACTTTTATGCAGTGACATTGTAGGTAATTTTCTCCCTGCTTTAAAACAAATCATTATTTTTTCCCCAAATACTGTAAGTGTTCAAAGATGCTTAATAAAATTTTTAAATGATTAAAAAAACTCTGGAATTGAGGATATAGATAAATTGGTAGAGTGCTTTCCTAGCATGTACAATGCTCTGGGTTCAATTCCCAGCACCAAAATAAATTTAAAAAATAGATAGATAGATAGATAGATAGATAGATAGATAGATAGATAGACAGATAGATAGATAAATAAAATAAAAATTAAAAAACCTCATTACTCTACTTCACAGCAAGACCTGTCAGACCAGCTCCTTCTCTGTCTACAATTTTGCCTCTTTCAGGTCTCCAATGTTGTTGTTGTTATTATTATTATTATCATCATCATCATCATCATCATTTATGTTTTATTTGTAGTTGGACACAATACTTTTATTTGTTTATTTTTATGTAGTGCTGAGGATTGAACCCAAGGCCCCACACATGCTAGGTGAGTGCTGTACCACTGAGCCACAACCCCAGCCCCTCTAATGTTATTTTTGACAATCATATTTTTTTCATAAATTTTAGCACTCAATTTCATCCTCAAAATGACCCAAAATAATGATGTAATTGCTAAAGAAAGCATTGTGGGTTCTTTTTGTTTGTTTGTTTTTAAGGTAAGAAACTAAAACACGTTTTGTGGCAGTACTGGAGATTGAACACAAATTATCATACATGATAGACAAATGCTCCACATTTAATAAATGTTTAATGAGTAATTGCATAAATGATTTTAGTTAGGATGCTCAAACACAATACTTAGTTAGGATGTTCAAACACAGTATTTTGTTATCACACTAAGCAGAGCTTTCTGAATAAATGATGAGCAACATCACTAATAAATAAAAACTACTTTTAGTCCTAGTCTCTCTGGAAGATCATGAGAGAAGATGCCAATTAAAGGGAGGAGGAATATTTCTTCTCAAATGCAAGGGTCAAGTCACCTTTATTTGCCTGAAATAAAAATGTTGCTCTTTTGGTTTCTTCTTTAAAACACTGAGTTAAGATATAAAAATATAACAAAGTGAATTGTCTAATGTTAGATTTTGTTGTATGATGTGGTGAAAGCATAGAACCTCATTAACTGACATATTTTGGATTTTTTTTTTACTTACATAATAGAAACAATTATCAAAAATTTGAGAATATACCCAAAGCCCTGGTTCATGTATTTAACTTGTCATTTAAAAAAGACAGAATAACAAGCTGGGTGTGGTGGTGTTTCCCTGAAGCAGCTCAGGAGGCTGAGACAGGAGGAAAACTACTTCAAAGCCAGCCTCAGCAGACAGGAGGCACTAAGCAATTCAGTGAGATCATGTCTCTAAATAAACCACTAAATAGGGCTGGGAATGTGTCTCAGTGGTTGAGTGCCCTGAGTTCAAGTCCCAGTATCCCCCCAAAATAAAATGGAAGATTTAAATGATTTTAAATTATATTAAAAAACTAAAAGTAAGTATGTGCAAAGAAATATAAAGCAAAAAACTGCATTTTTAAAAACTACATAAATATACAATACTGTCCTGAGTATACAATACTGGCCTGTGTTATAGAAAAGAATAATGATTGCAGAGACAAAACTTGGCAGGGCAAGTTGAAAAATAGCCTTGCAGATTTATTTATTGATAAATTAATTTGGAATATAAATCAAACTGTGATATATGTGCTACACAAAGTGCTGTAAAATTTGCATAATAAATTAAAATATTTTAAGGTAGTCTGTGAAATAAAAGCAAAACTTATATCTAATGAAATAAACACTAAATTTTGAAAATCCATTGAAAAAAAATTGGCACAGTTTTCAGTAAACTCGGAGTTTTCTGCAAGCTTCCCAAATGCTTTCAAAAGAACGTGTTCCTTCCATGGCGAAGAAGTGTCTCTGCTCCCGGCTACTTCACCAGGGAACAAAGCATAGAGTGCACACTGAGAACTGGTGAAATTTCAAACAGCTAACACAAACCATGTTTGATTCAGTTCCAACTGCTGGAGAAAATGAAGTGAAACCTAAAAAATTGAAACTGTTCCTGCAAGTGAATGCTTCAACCTAGGAGAATGAAACTTGGGAGGCAAAGTGGGACTGGTGTAAGGATCATTCTTGGCAAGTATCACCAAAATCTGTTGAAAAAATATTTGCACAGTTTTCAGTAAACTCGGAGTTTTCTGCAAGTTTCCCAAACATTTTCAAAAGAAGGTGTTCCTTCCTTGGCTGAGATGTATATCCGCTTAGGGCGACTACAACTCAGAACAAAGCACAGAGTGTGCACTGAGAAATAACTGACTGGGTGAAGTTTCAAGCAGTTAGCACAACTCTGTTTGACTTCTAGTTCCAACAGCATTCATCCCTAAGGGGGAAAATTAAGTCAAACCTAAAAGCTAAAAGTGTTCCTGCAAGTGAATTCTTTAACATAGGACAGCTTCCCAAACACTTTCAAAATAAGTCGTTTTTTCCTTGGCTGATAATTGTCTGATAATTATCTCTGCTTAGGGCGACTTCAACAGAGAACAAAGCATAGAATGTGCATGAAGAAATTATTGAATGTTTGAAGTTTGAAGCAGCTAGCACAAACCGTGTTTGATTTCCAGTTCCAACAGCATTCACCCCTTGAGGGAAAATGAAGTCAAACCTAAAAATTAAAAGTATTCCTGCAAGCAAATGCTTCAACCCGAAGAAAAAAACTTGGGGGCAAAGTGGGAACGTTGTAAGGATCTTCTTGTCAAGTATCATCAAAATCCGTTGGAAAAATATTTGCAGAGTTTCAGTAAACTTAGAATTTTGTGCAAGCTCCCCAAATGCTTTCAAAAGAAAGTGTTCTTTCCTTGGCTGAGAATTGTCTCTACTTAGGGCCACTTCAACGGGGAACAAATCATAGAGTGCATAGAACTAATTGAGTGGGTGAAATTTCAAGCAGCTAACACAAACCATGTTTGATTTCCAATTCCAACTGACATCTTGCCTATAGGGGAAAATGAAGAGAAACCTAAAAATTAAAAGTGTTGCTGCAAGCGAATGCTTCAATCTAGGAGAATGAAATTTGGGGGGTAAAATGAGACTATTGTAAAGATCATTCCTGCCAAGAATCAATAAAATCTGGTGAAAAAATATTTGCAGAGGTTTCAGTGAACTCAGAGTTTTGAGCAAGCTTCCCAAAAGCTTTAAAAGGAAGGTGTTCCTTCCTTGGCTGAAAAGTGCCTCTGCTTAGGGCTACTTCAACAGGGAACAAAACAAAGAATGCACACTGAGAACTAATTGAATGGGTGAAGTTTCAAACAACTAGCACAAATCATGTTTGATTTCCAGTTTCAATTGCATTCATCCCCACAGGGGAAAACAAAGTCAAACCTAAAAATTAAAAGTGTTTCTGCAAGTGAATGCTTCAACCTAGGAGAAAGAATTTTTTAGGGGGCGGGCAAAGTGAGATGGGTGTAAGAATGATTCCTGCCAAGTATCAACAAAATCCATTGAAAAAATGTTTGCACAGTTTTCAGTAAACTCAGAGTTTTCTGCAAGTTTCCCAAATACATTCAAAAGAAGGTGTTCCTTCCTTGGCTGAGAAGTACCTCTGTTTAGGGTGACTTCAATACTGAACAAAGCTTAGAGTGCGCACTGAGAAATAATTGGGTGAAGTTTCAAGCAGTTAGCACAAACCGTGTTTGATTTCCAGTTCCAACTGCTGACATGCCTATAGGGGAAAACGAAGAGAAATCTAAAATTAAAAGTGTTCCTGCAAGCGAACAAAATTGGGGGGGGGGGAAGTGGACTGGTTTAAGAATCATTCCTGCCAAGTATCATCAAAATCCAGTGAAAAAATAATTGCAGAGTTTTCAGTAAACTCGGAGTTTTGTGGAAGCTTCTGAAATGCTTTCAAATGAAAATGTTCCTTCCTAGGATGAGAAGATCCTCTGCTTAGGGATGTTTCAACAGGGAATAAAGGTTAGGGTGTGCACCAAGGACTAATTGAGTGGGTGAAGTTTGAAGCAGCTAGCACAAATCATGTTTGATTTTCAGTTCCAATTGCATTCATCCCTATGGGGAAAAATAAAGTGAAACCTAAGAATTAAAATTGTTCCTTCAATCCAACACTTCAACCTAGGAGAATGAAGTTTGGAGGGCAAACTGGGACTGCTGTCAGGATCATTCCTGCTAAGTATCAACAACATCCATTGAAAAAATATTTGCAGAGATTTCAGTAAATTCAGTGTTTTGTAGAAATTTCCTAAAGGCTTTAAAAGGAAGGTGTTCCTTCCTTGGCTGAGAAGTGCCTCTGCTTAGGGCTACTTCAACAGACAACAAAGCATAGAGTGTGCAGTGAGGAATAATTGAGTGGATGAAGTTTTTTTTTTTCTTTTTAAATATCAGTGTGTTTGGGTAGGTCCCAGGAAAATGAACCAAACCTATTTAGTTAGAGCAACTCAATCCTTCTTTCTTTTCTTTTTTTTAAGAGAGAGAGAGAGAGAGAGAGAGAGAGAGAGAGAGAGAGAGAGAATATGAATATTTTTTGTAGATAGACACAACACAATGCCTTTATTTTTATGTGGTGCTGAGAATCGTACCCAGGTCGTGCCTGTGTTAGGCGAGCGCTCTACTGCTGAGCCACAATCCCAGCCCAAGTGGGTGAAGTTTTAAGCCTCTAGTACAAATAGTGTTTGATTTCCAGTTCCAATTGTATTTATCCGTATAAAGGAAAATGAAGAGAAACCTAAAAATTTAAAGTGTTCCTGGAAGCAAACGCTTGAAACTCAGGGAATTAAATTTGGGAAGCAAAGTGTGACTGGTGTACAGATCATTTATGCCAAGTATCAGCAAAATCTGATGAAAAAAATATTTGAAGAGTTTTCAGTAAACTAGGTAAACATTTGTACAAACTTCTCAAATGCTTTCAAATGAAGGTGTTCCTTTCTTGGTTGAGAAATGCCTCTGATTAGGAGTACTTCAACAGGGAACAAACAGAGAGTGCCTAATGAGAACTAATTCAGTGGGTGAAGTTTCAAGCAGCTAGCACAAACCGTGTTTGATTTCCAGTTGCAACTGCATTCATCCCAATAGGCCAAAATGAATTGAAACCAGAAAATTAAAAGTGTTCCTGCAAGTGAACACTTCAGCCTAGGAGAACCAAATTTGGGGGGCTAAGTGGCACTTGTGTCAACATAATTCTTGCAAAGTATCAACAAAATCTGGTGAAAATATTTGCAGAGTTTTCAGTAAACTCAGAGTTTTGTGCAAGCTTCTCAATGATTTCCAATGAAAGTTTTCCTTACTTGGCTGAGAAATGCCTCTGCTTAAGGCTAATTTAACAGGGAACAAAACTGAGAGAGCACACTGAGAACTCATTCAGTGGGTGAAGTTTCAAGCAGCTAGCACAAACCGTGTTTGATTTCCAGTTCAAATGCATTCATCCCCAAACAAAGTGAAACCGAAAAATTAAAAGTGTGCCTGCAAGTGAACACCTCAGCCTAGGAGAACTAAATTTGGGAAGCTAAATGGGACTGATGGAGGAATCATTCCTGCCAATTATCAACATAATCTGGTGAAAAAATATTTTCAGAGTTTTCAGTAAACTAGGCATTTGTACAAACTTCTTAAATGCTTTCAAATGAAGGTGTTCCTGACTTGGCTGAGAAATGCCTCTGCTTAGGGCTACTTCAACAGGGAACAAAACTGAGAGTCCCCATGGAGAACTAATTTAGCCAGTGAAGTTTCAATCAGATACCACAAACCATGTTTGATTTCCAGTTCCAACTGGATTCATCCCAATAGGCCAAAACAAAGTGAAACTAAAAATTAAAAGTGTTCCTGAAAGTGAATGCTTCAGCCTAGGAGGACCAAATTGGGGGGGCTAAGTGGCACTGGTTTAAGGATCATTTTTGCCATGTGTCAACAAAATCTGGTGAAAAAATATTTGCAAAGTTTTCAGTAAACTCGGATTTTGGGCAAGCTTCGCAAATGCTTTCCAATGAAAGTGTTCCTGACTGGCTGAGAAATGCCTCTGCTTAGGTCTACTTCAACAGGGAACAAAACAGAGATTACCCACTGACAACTAATTAAGTGAGTGAAATTTCAAGCAGCTAGCACAAACCGTGTTTGATTTCCAGTTCCAACTGCATTCATCCAAATAAGCCAAAACAAAGTGAAACCTAAATATTAAAAGTGCTCCTGCAAGGTAAGGCTTCAACCTAGGAAATCCAAATTTGGAGTTCTAAGTCAGACTGATGCAAGCATCATTCCTGCCAAGTATCAACAAAATCCGGTGAAAAAAAAATTTGCAGAATTTTCAGTAAACTCAGCATTTTGTCCAAGCTTCTCAAACACTTTTAAATGAAGGTATTCCTGAGTTGGATGAAATGCCTCTTCTTAGGGATACTTCAATAGAGAACAAACTAGACAGTACCCACTGAGAACTAATTGAGTGGGTGAAGTTTGAAGCAGCTAGCAGAAACCCTGTTTGATTTCCAGTTCCAACTGCTGTCATCCTTGTAGAGGAAAAGGAAGTGAAACCTACAAATTAAAAGTGTTCTTGCAAGCTACTGCTTCAACTGAGAAGAACAAAATTTGGGGGCAAAATGGGACTGGTGTAAAGATCATTCCTGCCAAGTATCATCAAAATCCGGTGGGGAAAAAAAATTTGTCGAGATTTAAGTAAACTCAAAGTTTTGTGGAAGCTTCCCAAAAGCTTTCAAAAGATCATGTTTCTTTCTTGTCTAAGAAATGCCTCTGCTTATGGCTATTTCAACAGGGAACAAATCACATAGTGTGCAATGAGAACCAATTGAGTGAGTGAAGTTTCAAGCAGCTAGCACAAACCATGTTTGATTTCCAGTTCCAAATGCCTGCATCACTATAGGGGAAAAGGAAGTGAAACCTAAAAACTAAAAGTGTTCCTGCAAGCGAATGCTTCAAACTAGGATAACAAAATTTGGGGTGAAATGGAATTGGTATAAGAATCATTCTTGTCAAGTATCAACAAAATCCGGTGAAAAAATATTTGCAGAGTTTTCAGTAAACTTGGAGTTTTGTGGAAGCTTCCCAAATGCTTTCAAATAAAGGTGTTCCTTCCTTGGCTGAGAAGAGCCTCTACCTAGGGCTATTTCAACAGAGAACAAAGGATAGAGTGCACACCAAGGAGTAATTGAGTGGGTGACTTTTGAAGCAGCTATCAGAAACCGTGTATGATTTCCAGTTCCAACTGCATTCTTCCCTCCTGATAAAACAAAGTGAAACTTAAAAATCAAACGTGTTCCTGCAAGTGAACACTTCAACCTAAGAGAACAAAATTTGGGGGGGTAAAGTGGGGCTGGTATAAGCATTATTTGTGCCAAGTATCATTGAAATCCGGTGAAAATATATTGACAGTTTTCAGGAAACTCGGAGCTTTGTGCAATCTTCACATATGCCTTCAAAAGAAGGTGTTCCTTCCTTGGCTGAGAACTTCCTCTGTTTAGGGCCCCTACAACAGGGAGCAAAGCATAGAGTGCACACTAAGAACTAATTGAGTGGGTGAAGTTTCAAGCAGCTAGCACAAACGGTGTTTGATTTCCAGTTCCAATTGCATTCGTCCCAGTAGGGGAAAATGAAGTGAAACCTAAAAATCAAAAGTGTTTCTGCAAACCAACACTTCAACCTAGGAGAACAAAATTTGGGGGGGCAAAACGGGACTTGTGTAAGGATCATTCCTGCTAAGTAACAACAACATCTGGTGAAAAAATATTTGTAGATTTTTCAGTAAACTCGTAGTTTTGAGCAAGCTTCCCAAAAGTTTGCAAAAGAAGGTGTTCCTTTTGTCTGAGAAGTGTCTCTGCTTAGGCCTACTTCAACAGGGAACAAACCATAGAGTACACACTGAGAACTAATTGATGGGTGAAGTTTCATTTGAAAGCATTTGAGAAACTTGCAAAAAACTCTGAGTTTACTGAAAACTGCAAATATTTTTCCACCGGATTTTGTTGATACCTTTCATGCATGATCCTTCCATAAGTCCCATTGTCCCCTCAAATGTCTTTCTCCTAGGTTTAAGTGTTCACTTTCAGGAACACTTTTTATTTTTAGGTTTCACTTTGTTTTCCCCTATATGGATGATGGCAGTTGGAACTGGAAATCAAACACGGTTTATGCTAGGTGTTTGAAACTTTACCCACTCAATTAATTCTCCTTGCACACTCTATATTTTATTCTCTGTTTAAGTAGCCCTAAGCAGAGGCACCTCTCAGCTAAGTAAGGAACACCTTCATTTCAAAGCATTTGGGAAGCTTGCACAAAGCTCCAAATTTACTGAAAACTGTGAAAATATTTTTTCACTGGATTTTGTTGATACCTGGAAGGAATGATCCTTATACCAGTCCCAATTTGCACCCCGAATTTTGTTCTCCTAGTTTGAAGTGTTCACTTGCAGAAACACTTATAATTTTTAGGTTTGACTTCGTTTTCCCCCATAGGGATATATGCAGTTGAAACTAGATATAAAATATGGTTTGTGCTAGTTGATTCAAACTTCACCCACTCAATTACTTCTCAGTGTGTCCTCTATTCTTTGTTCCCTGTTGATGTAGCCCTAAGAAGAGGCACTTCTCAGCCAAGGAAGGAACATCTTCTTTTGAAAGTGTTTGGGAAGCTTGCACAAAACTCCAAGTTTACTGAAAACTCTGCAAATATTTTTTCCTTGCATTTTGTTGATACTTGGCAAGAATGATCCTTACACCAGTCCCACTTTGCCCCCAAAATTTTATTCTCCTTTGTTCACACGTTTGCTTTCAGGAAAACTTTTAATTTTTAGGTTTCAGTTCATTTTCCCCTATAATGAATTCTGTTGGAACTTAAAATCAAACAGTTTGTGCTAGCTGTTTGAAAGTTCACACCCTCAATTAGTTTTATGTGGGCCCTCTATGCTTTCTTCCATGCTGAACTAGTCATAAGCAGAGACACTTCACAGTGCAGGAAGGAAGACCTTCACTTAAAAGCATTTGGGAAGCTTCCACAAAACTCCAAGTTTACTTAAAACTCTGCAAATATTTTTATGGCCCCAGCCATACACCAAGCCTTAAACATAAACTTTATCTTAATCTTAACCCTGATCCTAACCCTAATCCTAACCATAACCCTAGCCCTAACCCAAAAACCTACCTTAAAACCTAAACCTAGCCCTAACCCTTGCCCTAACCATATCACTAAACCTGACCCTAAAATTAACACTGACCCTGACCCTGAACCTGAATCTAACCCTAACCCTAAACAATACCTGAGCCATAAACCTATCCCTAGCCCTAAACCTAACCTTAAACCTAGCCCTAATCTTAAACCTAGCCCTAACCTTAAACCTAGCCCTAACCTTAAACCTAACCTTAACCCTAGTCCTAGCCATAACCCTAACTCTAGCCCTAGACCTAACCCTAACCCTAACCCTAAACCTAGCCCTAACCCAACACTAACCCTAAACCTAGCCTTAAATGGACCCTACCACTAGCCCAAACTTTAGCCCTAACCCTAACCCTAAACCTAGCCCTAACCCAACACTAACCCTAAACCTAGCCTTAAATGGACCCTACCACTAGCCCTAACTTTAACCCTAACCCTAGCCCTAACCCTAAGCCTACACTTAAACCTAGGCCTATCCCTAGCACTAACACTAATCCTAAACCAAACTCTAGCCCTGGTTCTAGCCATAGCCTTGAACCTGACCCTGACCCTAACCCTGAACCTAAACTTAACCATAAGCTTAACCTGAACTTTTACCCTAACCCTAAACCTGATCCTGATACTGAAACCTGAACCTAACCCTTACCATGACCCTGATCCTGACCCTAAGCCTAAACCTAAACTCAAACCCTAGCTCTAACCATAAGCCTAACCCTAGGCCTAAACCAAACCTTGACCAAATCCTAGCCCTAACCCTATCCCTAGATCTAACCCTAAACCTAGCCCTAGTCCTAATCCTAGTCCTAACCCTAATGCTAACCCTGACTCTAAAACTAACCTTGAACCTGACCTGACCCTGAATGTAACCCTAATGCTAAACCATACCCGAGACCTAAACATAACCCTAGCTCTAGCCATAACCTGAAACCTAGCCCTAAACCTAGCCCTAACCATAGCTATGAACCTAACCCTAACCCTAGCACTAACACAAGCCCTACCCCTAACACTAACCCTAGTCCTAGCCCTAATCCTACCTCTAATCCTAACCCTAACCCTAGAATTAGCTTTAGCCCTATCCCTAGCCCTAGCGCTAAACATAGCCCTAGCACTAACTCTAGCCCTACCCTTAAACCTAAGCCTAACTTTAATCCTAGCACTAGCCCTAGCCTAAATCTGTTCCTAAACCTAGCCTTATCCTTAGCTGTAACCCTAGCCCTGAACTTCACCCTGACCTTAAACCTGACCCTAACCCTAACCCTGAAACTGACCCTAACTCTAACTCTAACCCTAACCCTGATGTTACCTATGACCCTAATGTTGAACCTCAACCTTACCTTTACTGGGACTCTGACCCTAACACTAACCCTACTTCTTAAATGGACCCTAACCCTAAACCTGACACTAACACTAACCATAGCCTTAAGCCTAAACCTAAACCTAGCCCTAATCCTAACCCTAGCCCTAACATTAGCCCTAACACTACACCTAGATCTAGAACTAACAATAACCCAAGTCCTAAACTTATCCCTAAACCAAGCCCTAACCATAACCCTTACTCTAGTCCTAAACCTAGCCCTAGCCCTAACACTAAACCTAGGCCTAATCCCAGCCCCAACACTAACACTCACTCTCACCCTAAACCTAACCACAGACCTAACACTAGACCTAGCCCAAGCCCCAACACTAACCCCAGCCCCAACCCTATCCCTAAACCTAGCCACAATCCTAAACTTAAATTCAGCCTAAAACTAGTCCTAGAACAAACCTTAGCCCAAGCTCTAAACCTAACACAAACTAGTTATAAACCTAGCCCTAACTCTAACCTTAACCCAAACCCTAACCTATAACCCTAACCCTAAACCCTAACCCTAAACCTGACCCTAATATTAACCCCTAACTCTAATAGAAAATGAACACTAACCCTAACCCAAACCTTAACCCCTAACCCTAACACTAAACCCAACCCTAAAAACTAACCCTAACCCTGACCCTAACTTTAATCCCTAATTTTTGCCCAAAAATTAACCCTAACCCTAACCCTATCCTTAACCCCTAACTCTAACCAGAACCCTAACCCTAGCACTAACACTAACCCCTATCCCTAACACTAAACCCTAAACATAACCCGAGCGCTAAACTGTTAAACCGAACACAGACCTTAACCCTTACCGTGACCCTGACTCTAATCCTAACCCTTACCCTAACCCTGAACCTGACTCTAACACTGACCCTAACCCTAACCCTAACCCCAACCTTGACCGTGACCATAACACAAACCCTAACACTTTACCATAAGGCTGACCCTAACCCTAGCCTTAACCCTAAATTTAACCTATCCATAAATCTAAGCCTTACACAAACCTTATCCCTAGCCCTAACTCTAGAGCTAGCCATAGTCCTAACACTAATCCTAGCCCTAGTCCTAATCCTAGCCCTAGCCCTAACATTAGCCCTAACCCTAACCCTAACCCTAAAATCAGCCCTAACCCTAACACTAGACCTAATATTAAACCTAGCCCTAACTTTAGTCCTAAACCTAGCCCTAATCCTAGCCCTAACATTATCCCTAGCACTAACTCTAACCCTAGCCAAAACCCTAGGCCCAAACCTAACCCTAACTTCACCCTAAACCTGAACACAACACTAATGCTAGCCCTATCACTACACCAACATTAACTCTAACCCAAAAACTAAACCTAAATCTAGCCCAAACCCTGACCCTAACCCTAACCCTAACCCTAACCCTAACCCTAGCCCTAGCCCTAACTATAGGCCTAGCCCTAGTCCTAGCACAAACCTTAGTCCTAGCCCTAACCCTAAAACAAACCCTATATGTAAACCTAGCCCTAACCTTAACCATAGCCCTAACCCTAGGCTTACCCCCAACACTAAATCTAACCCTTGCCTTAGCCCTAAACCTAACCCTAAATGAAGACCTAGCCTTAACACTAACCCTAATATTAACCCTTACCCTAGCCCTAATTTTAACCCTAACCATAGACCTAGCCTTAACCCTAGCCCTAACACTAGCCTTAGGCCTAACCTTAGCTCTAACCTCTAAACCTAAACTTAACCATAACCCTCCCCCTAACACTGACCCTAACCCTAAAACTAACCCTAACTTTTACATGATCCCTAAACCTAACGTTTACCCTAATCCTACCCCTGGTCCTAACTGTAGACCTAGCCCTAGTACTAGCCCTAACACTAGCTCTAGTCCTAATCCTAGACCTAACCCTAACCTTAGCCCTGATTCTAACCATAGACCTAGTCCTAACCCTAGCTCTAATACTAACCCTAACCCTAAATCTAACCCTCACCCTAAACCTAACCATAGCTCTAATGCTAGCCCTAGCCCTAGCTTTAATCCTAGCCCTATCCCTAGCCCTAGCCCTAAATTTAACCCTAACCCTACTCTTAAAGCTAACGCTCACCCTAACACTAAACCTAGCCCTAAACATAGCACTAACATTATCCCCAACCCTAACCTAAGCCTCACACTAAACCTAACTTAGCCCTAACCCTAGCCCTGGCCCTAACATTAGCCCTATTGCTATCACTAGTGCTAACCCTAACCCTAGCCTTAACCTTAAACCTAAGCCCAACACTATTCCTAGCACTAGCCCTAGCCCTAAAAAGAACCCTAAACCTAATGCCAGCCCTAGCCCAAGCCCTAGCTCTGAACTTCACACTGAACCTGACCCAGACCCTAACTCTGACCTGAAACTGAGCATGACCTTAACTCTAACACTAACACAGATGCTAATCTGACCATAAACTTAAACCTCACCCTTCCCCTTATTCTGACCCTGATCCTAAAATTAACACTACCCATAAACTGAACTCTAACTCTAAACCTAACCCTAACACTAGCCCGAGCCCTAACCCTGAGCTAAACCTATCCATAAATTTAGCCCTAGAACTAACACTAATCCTAACCCTAAACCTAGCTCTAAACCTAGCCCTAGTCCTAACTCTAACACAAAACCTAGTTGTAAGCCTAGCACTAACCCCAACCCTAGCCCTAACCCTAACCCCTAACATTAACACTAACCCTAGCCATAAACTCTAACCCTAACCCTAAATCAAACCCGAAACCTAACACACCTAAGCCTAACCCTAACACTAACCTAAAGCTCTAACCCGAACCCAAACCCAAACACTAAACCTAACCCTAATCCTAACCCCAAACAATAACCCTAACTTTAACCCTAACACTAAACCCTACCCTAACCCTAACCTATCCCAATACTGACCCTAACATTAACACTAATCCTAACCCTAACACTAAACCCTAAACCTAAACCAAAACCTAACCCTAAAACTAACTCTAACCCTTAGCCTGACCCTGACCCAAACCCCAAACCTGACCCTAACCAGACACTGACCATAACCCTGATCCTAATCTTAATCCTAACCCTGACACTGACCCTAATCCTAAACCTAACCCTAATTCTGACCCTAACACTAACCCTAACCATAACTTTTACCCTAACCCAAAATCTAACCCTTACCCTAACACTAAGTCTAGTCCTAACCCTAGCCCTAACACTAGCCTCTGACCTAAACCTAGCTCTAACCCTAAATCTAATCCTAACACTAACCCTAAACCTAAACCTAACCCAAGCAATAACCTTAATTTTAGCCATAACACTAATCCTAACACTAACCCTAACCCTATCCCTAACCATAGCCACTGACCTAACACTAAATCTAAACCTAGCCCTAGCCCAAACCCTAAAGCTAAACATAGTCCTAACCCTAACCCCAACCCTATCCCTAACAATAGACCTAATAATAGCCCTAGACCTAGACCCAACCCTAACCCTAACACTAACACTTAGCCTGACCTTGACTCTAACCCCTACCCTAACCATAACCCTGATCTGAACGTAAACCTGACCTTAACCCTAACTCTGAACTTGACCCTAACCCTAACCTTAATCCTAATGCTGACCCTAACCCTAACTTTTACCCTAACTCTAAACCTAACCTTAACCTACCCTATACCTAGGACTAACTCTAGCCCTAGCCCTAATCCTAGCACTAACCCTAGCCCTAGTCCTAATCCTAGCCCTAACACTAGATGTAGCCCTATCTCTAACCCTAACCCTAGGCCTAATCATAGCTGTAAACCTAACCCTAACTCTTTTTTTTTAAAGGATGACATTTATTCCTTTTTCCAAATGTTACAGTAAAACCAGGTGGAAGAGAATGGTTTTAGCAATTAGAAAAAAAAAGTACTAATCTGGGGTTTGATCATTAAAAGTTATTTACAACAATGGGAGGAAAAAAAACAAGAAGTTGTTTCACATTACAGACCTCCCTCCCACTCCAAAGCCTAATACTTGCTTACCAAGTCAAAAAAGAGACACAGTTGATTCACAAGCTGGAGGTTTGAACTTGAGTAAAAATCTAGACAGGGGCAGTGTCCTCCCCAGCCCAGGTGCCACTAGGCACAGCACAAAAGACTAAAAACTCAACAGGGAGAAGGCTGGACACTCAGGGTTTGGAAGTACAAGCACCCCACTTCTGGCTCAGGGATTGGGGAGTGGGATAAACAAAATCTACTTGGAAAAGAACTGGGAGAAAAAACTGACAATTGCCTTCTGCAGGGCTGGGGACAGGGAAGAAGGTAGGGTCAGGGACAGGAGCATTTCACATCACTAACCTAACTTGGGAAATTGTAAGGGACAACCTTCAACTGGCCTTAAGAGAAAAACAGATGGCTGATGGGAGAATCCACAGGAGGGAGAAGAGAAAAGGGAACGTGCCTGGGAGGGGACAACAAGCCCATTCCTTTCTGGGCACAAGAAGGCAGCCAAGGCACCAGGTCCAGGCAGTGACCTCACAAGGACAGCACAGTTTTTGTAGCTTAGAGATCACCCACCTGTCCCCACCCAGCTACTCATTCTGCTCAACGCTGGCTGATGCAGGGCCACTTTCTGACCCCAAGGGAATGGACGGCTCTGTAGCCTGGGGCCCTGCCTCTTCTGTGTCTCCTCCCTTGCAGGCAGCACTGGCCTCTGCCCCTTTGGCCTGGGGCTCCTGGTTCTCAGGGGTGGCAGCAGCCTTCCCTTCCTGCTAACCCTAACTCTTAAACTCACTCTAAACCTAATCATAACTCTACCCATAACCTTAGCCCAATCATAATCCTAATCCTAAACCTAGCCTTAACACTAGTGCTAACCCTAACCCTAAACCCACCCCTAACCATAGCCATAGACCTAACACTAAACCTAACCCTAGTACTTACCCTAACCCTAAACCTAAACCTAGCCCTAACCCCAGCCCTAAAGTTAGCCCTAGCCCTAACCATATCTCTAAACCTAACTCTAATCCTAACTCTAACCCTAGGCCTAAACCTAACCCTGAACCTAACACTAATGCTATACCTAATGCTGACCCTAACCCTAAACCTAATTCTACCTTTTATCCTAATCTTAAACCTAAGACTTACCCTAACCTAGCCCTACCCCTAACACTATCCATAGCCCTAATCCTAGACCTAACTCTAGCCTTAGTCCTAATCCTAGCCCTAACACTATCCCTAGCCCTAGCTCTAAACCTAGCCCTAGATCTAACACTACCTCTAACACTAACACTAACCCTAAGACTAAACCTAACCCTAACTCTAAAATCAGCCTAAGCCTAGACCTAACACTAATTCCAACACTAACCCTAGCCCTAACACTAGTCCTAGCCCTAACTCAAGGCCTCACCCTAGCCAAAGCCCTAACCCTAATCCTAGCACTGATCTTAGCCAAAACCCGAACACCCAAACACTAACCCTCAACCAAAAACTAAACCTATACCTAACGCTAGCCCTAGCTGTAGCCGCAACCTTAAAGTTAACCCTAAACCCAACCCTAGCTCTAATTCTAGCCCTAGACCTAAACTTAACAAAACCCCTAACCCTAACCCTACACACAAAACTAGCTCTAGGCCTAAATCTATTGTTAACAGTAGCCCTAACCCTAACACTAATACTTGCCATAAATCTAAATTTAAGCCAAGCCCTAACCCAAGTCCTAGGCCTAAATCTAGCTCAAACCTTAACCCTAAACCTAACCTAAGCATCACCCAAGGGATGATCCTAAACCTAAACCTAACACTAAATTTACCCTAAACCTAATGCTAACCATTACCCTCACCCTAGCCCTAGCCCTAACTCTAGCCCTAAACTAGTCCTAGCCCAAATCCTAGTCCTAGTCCTAATCCTAGCCCTAAACCTAGACATAGCCCTAGCCCTAACCCTAATCCTATCCCTATCCCTATCCCTAACCATAACCCTAGCCCTAATGGTAAACTAACTCTTATACTAACCCTAAATTTAACCTTAACACTCACCATAGCCCTAACCCTAGCCCTAAAACTAGCTCTAGCCCTAAATCTAGCCCAAGGTCAAGCCCTAACGAAAACCCTAACCCTAACCCTACCCATAATCCTAGCCCTAACCCTAGCCCTATCTCTAACCTAGGTCTAACCCTAACTCTAACATTAACCCCAAACCTAAGCCTAATCCTAACCCTAACACTAAACATAATCTTAAACCTAGCCCTAACACTAACCCTAATCCTGAACCTAACTCTAACCCTAGGTGAAAACCTAAACCTAATCCTTACCATAGCCCTAACCACAACTCTAACCCTAAACCTAGCACTAGCCCAAGCCCTGACTCTGACTCTGATTATAACCCTGACTCTGACACTTACCTAAACCTAACCCTAACCCCACTCGTAATCCAACACTATCCCTAAACCTATACCTAGCCCTAACACTGACCCTAACCCTAAACCCTAATCCTAACCCTGACCCTAAACTTAACCCCTAACTCTAAACCCGAACTTGAGCCTTAACCCTAACCCTAAACCTAACACCTATCACTAAACCTAACCCTAACACAAAACTCTAACCTGAAATCTAAACCTAATATTGACATAAAGCTTATCCTGATTCTGACTTTAACCCTAACTTTGACCCTAACCCTGACCCTGACCCTAACCCTGACCCTAACCCTAACCCTAAGCCTAAACCTGACCATGACACTAACCCTAACCCAAACCCTTACCCTAAATTTACCCTAACCCTAAACATAACCCTTAACTTAACCTTACCCCTAGACCTAGTCCTAGCACTAAACTGAGCAGTAGGCCTAATCCTAGCCCTAACATTAGCCCTAGCCCTAGAACAAACCCTAACCCTAACCCCAAACCTAACACTAACCCTAATATTAGCCCTAGCCCTAACCCAAGCCCAAACCCTAACACTGACCGTAGCACTAACCATAGCCCTAGCCCTAACTCTAGCCCTAGCCCTAGTCCTAACATGAACCCTAGTCTTAGTTCTAATTCTAGACCTAACTCTAGCCCTAGACTTAGTGATTACCCTAACCCTAACCCTAGCCCTAACCCTAGCTCTAACACTAACCCTAACCCTAAATCTATCACTCACCCTAAACCTCACCATAGCTCTAATGCTAGCCATAGCCCTAGCTCTAACCCTATCCCTATCCCTAGCCCTAAAATTAACCCTGTCCCTATCCTTAATGCTAACCCCTGCTCTATCCCTAACCCTAGCCCTAAACCTAGCTCTAAACTAGCCCAAACCATAACCCTAAGCCTCACACTAAACCTAACCCCAGCCCTAAACCTAGCCCGAAATTTAGCCCTATCCTTAGCCCTAGCACTAACCCTAGCCATAGCCCAGGCCTAAAAATAGCCCTAGCCATAGTCCTTGCACTAACCCTAGCCCTAGCCCTAAACCTCTCCCTAAACCTAGCTCAAAACCTAGCTCTAACTCTCTAACACTAGCTGTAACCCTAAACTTAACCTAACCCTAATCCTAGACCTAACCATAGCCCTAGCCCTAACAGTAAACCTAATCATTACCCTACCATAGGAGAACCCTAACCATAAACCTAATCCTGATCCTGACCTTGACCCTGACCCTAACCTAAACTTAACCCTAAACCAAACCTTGCCCTAACATTAACCTAACCCTGACACTAATCCTAAGCTTAACCCTAATGCTGACCCTAACCCTAAGCCTAAACTTAACATTTTCCGTAACCCTAACTTAACCCTTACCCTAACGCTAGACCTAGACTTAACTCTAGCTCAAGTACTAGCCGTAACCGTACACCTAGTCCTAAACCTAGCCCTAATGCTAGCCCTAACCCTAAAATTAATCATAACCTTAGCCCTAACCCTAGATCTAGCCCTAAACCTAATACTAGCCAAAACCCTAAATCTAACCCTAACCCTAACCCTGTCCCTAAACCTAAACCTAAACCTAACACTTATTCTAACCCTATCCCTGACTCTCATCTTAAACCTGAACCTAAACCTTACACCGACAAGGGACATAACTCTAAGTCTAACCCTAACCCTAATTCTAACCCCAAACCTAACCCTAGGTCAAACACTAGACCTAAACTTAGCTCTAGCCCGCACCCTAACTATACCCCTAGGCCTAACACTAACCCTTAACCTACCACAAATCCTAACCCTAAACCTAGCCCTAATCTTAGCCCTACTTCTAACCCTAAACTTTGCCTAGCCCTAAGCCAATACATAGCCCTAAACCTATCCCTACCCTTAACCCTAATCCCAACCCTAACCTTAACCCTTACCCTAGCCCTAACCCTAAACTGAGGTGTAACACTAGCCCTAACCCTAGCCTTAGCCCTAACCCTAACCCTAACCCTATCCCTAGACCTAACCCTAACTCTTCAACTACCCTGAACACTAAACTTAGCACTAATCCTAGACCTAAACCTAGCCCTAGGCCCAAACCTAACCCTGAACTAGACCTAATGCTAACCCTAACTTTAACCCTATACCTAGCCACAACCCTAAACTTTACCCTAACCCTAGCCCTAGACCTAGTCCTAGCCCAAACCTGAGCCCTAGTCCTGATTCTAAACCTAAACCTAGACCAAGCCCTAGAACTAACCCTAAGCCTAGCCCTAACCCTAACCCCAGCCCTAGCACGAACCTTAGCTCTAAAACTATCACTTATCCTAACCTTAACCATAGCCCTAACCCTAGTTCCAACCTGAGCCCTGACCATATCCCTAGACCTAACCCTAGATCTAACCCTAAATATAACTCAAACCCTAACCCAAGCCTAAACCTAACCTAACACTAAGTCTAAACCTTAAACCTAGCTGTAATCCTAACCCTAACCCTATCACTGATCGAAACCCTAACTCTAACCTTAAATTTTTCCCTAAACCTAAACCTAACTCTTTCTCTAATGCTAAACCTAGTCCTAACTCTAACCCTGGACATAGTCCTAGCTGTAATGCTAACCCTAACCCAAACCCTAAATCTAAACCTAGCCCTAGCCCTAGCCCTAGCCTAAACTTAACCCAAGCCCTAGCCTTAACCCTCACCCTAAACCATACCTAGCCCTAACACTAATCCTAGCACTAGACCCAACCCTAAGTCGAAGCCTAACATTAAAATAACCCTAGCTCTAACTCTAGCCCTAGCACTAACTTTAGCCCTACTCCTAGCCCTAGTGCTAACCCTAGCCCTAGAACTAATCCTAGCCCAAAAGTACACTCTAAGCATAACCCTAATCTTAGAACTAGGCCTAGCCCTAATGCTAACCCTAAACCTAAACCTAGCTCTAGCCCTAAAACTATCCCTAATACTATACCTAACCCTAGTCCTAGCCCTATAGCTAACCCCAGCACTAGCCCAAACTTTAACCATTAACCTAACCCAAACCCTAATACTAACCTAACCCTAACCCTAACCCTAATACTAATGATAGCCCTAACCTTAGACTAAATTCTAGCTGTAACCCTAACCCTAATCCTAACCTTAACTATGACCCTGACTCTGATGCTAAAACTAACCCTAGCTCTAAACCTGATCTTAACCCTAAACCTAACACTAACACTAGTCCTAGCCCTAACCCTAACCCTATCTTTAAAACTAGACCTAACTGTAACCCCAGCCCTAACATTAGCCCTAGCCCCAAACCTAGCCCTAAACCTAACATTAACTGTAGTCCTAATACTAACCCTAACACTATCCCTAGCCCCAAACCTAACTCTAGCCCTAACCCTAGCCCTAAACCTAACTCTAACCCTAAACCTAACTCTAACCCTAGTCTAACCCGAACCCTTAAACTAACCCTAACCATAACCTTGCCACTGAACCTAACCCGTACCATGACCATGACGCTAACACCAACCCTGACCCTAACCCTGATCCTGACCATAACCCTGACCCTAACCCTAACCCTAACCCTAACACTAAATCTGACTTGATTGTAAACCTAAACCTAAACCTAACCCGAATGGTGACCATAACCCTAACCCTAACCCTAAATTTTACCTTAATCTTAAACCCAAACTTTTACCATATCCCTATAGTAATAACTCTAGCCCTAGCCCTAGTTTTAGCACTAACTCTAGCCCTAGTTCTAATCCCAGCTCTAACCCTAGCCATAGCCCTAATCCTAACCCTAACCCTAGCCCTAACCCTTGCCCTAACTCTAGCCCTAGCCCTAATGCTAACCCTAAACCTAAACCTAACCCTAGCTGTAGCTCTAACACTAATCCTAAACCTAACCTAACCCTTACCCTAAACCTAATACTAGCTTAACACTAGCCCTAGACCAAGCCCAAACTAAAAATCTAGCTCTAACCCTAACTATTACTGTGGCCCCAAACCCAATTCTAACCCTAAACCCCTACCCTAGCCCTAGCCTGAACCCTGTTCCTGACCCTAACCCTAAACCTAACACTAGATTTCACTCTAGCCCTATTCCTAAATATAACCCTAGCCCTAGCTGAATCCTAAAACTTGAACTAAGCTTTAACCTAGCCATAAGCCTAGCCCAAAGCCTAGTCCCAACCCTAAACCTAAGCCTCACAGTAAACCTAAACCTAGCCCTAACCCTAACACTAACACTAACCCTAACATTAACACTAAATCTAATCTTAGCTCTAAAAGTAGTTTTAGCCATAGCTACAACCCTACCAATAGCCCTAACCCTAATCCTGAACCTAGTCCACACTCTAGCCCTAAATATACCTAGCCCTAAACCTATCCATATAATAGCCCTAGCTGTAGTCTTTGCATTAACCCTAGCCCTAGCCCTAAATGTCACCCTAAACCTAGCTCTAAACCTAGCCCTAACTTTAACACTAGCCATAACCCTAACCTTAACCTAACCCTAATCCTAGCCCTAACCCTAGCCCTAAACTTAACACTGAACCTAACAATTGCTTGAGAACTCGAACTAACCATAACCCTAAACCTGACCCTGACCCTGACCTTGACCCTAAACCTAAATTTAACCCAAGACCAAACTTTGTCCTAACTCTAACCCTAAACTTGACCCTAATCCTAAATTTAATCCTAATGCTGACCCTAACCCTAAACCTAACCCTAATTTACCCTAACCCTAAACCTAAACCTAACCCTAATGCTAAATCGAATGCTAACCTTTACTCTAATATTTACCCAAACCTTAAAACTAAATATTTACCTTAACCCTGTTTCTAACAATAACTGTAGCCCTAGCTGTAGTCCTAGCACTAATCCTAGCCCTAGTCCTAATCCTAGTTCCAATCCAAGCCATAGCCCTAGTACTAAACTTAACCCTAACCATAACTGTAATCCTAAATCTAACCCTAAAATTATACCTAGCCCTAAACCTAATATTAGCCCTAATTCTATCCCTAACCCTAACCCTAACCATAACCATAATCCTAAAATTAACCCTAATGTAGACCCTAACCTTAAACCTAACCCTAACTTTTAAACTAACCCTAACCCTAACCCTTATTCTAACCCAGGACTAGACCTAACTCTAGCACAAGCCTAGCCCTAACCCTACACCTAGTCCAAATCCTAGCCCTAAATCTAGCCCTAGACCTAGCCCTAACCCTAACCCTAATCCTAAACCTAACCATAACCCTAGACCTAGCCCTAAAACTAATCCTAGCCAAAACCCAGATATAACCCTAACCCTAACCCTGTACATAATCCTAACCCCAACTCTAAAATTATACCTCGCCCTAAATTTAATTTTAGCTCTAGTCCAAGCTCAATCCCTAACTCTAACCTTGGCACTAACCCTAAACTTAAGCCATGCTGACCCTAATCCGAAAGCTAAATTTAACATTTACCCTAACCTAATCCTTACCTAACCCTAACCCGAAACCTAAACCTAACCCTAGCCCTAACAATAGCCTTATCCCTAACACTAACACTAGCCCTAGACCTAACCCTAAACCTCAACCTACCCCAAACCCTAACACTAGCCCAAACCCTAGACCTAACACTAACCCTAACCCTAACCCTAACATTAACCCTAAACCTAACCCTAGCTTTAAAGGTACTTCTAGCCATAACTAACACTAGATCTAACCCTAAACCTAACCCTGTCCTAAAACCTAAACCTAAACCTAGACCGAATCCTAGCCCTAGCCCAAATTCTAACCCTAGCCCTAGCCCTAGACTTAACCCTTAACCTACCACAAAATCTAACCCTAAACCTAGACCTAACTTTAACTCTACCTCTAAATCTAAACCCAGCCCTAGTCCTAACATGATTCCCTTGCCCAAAATCTATCCTTAGCCTTAAACCTAATCCTAACCCTAATTATAACCCTAGCCCTAACCTTAACATGATGTGTAATCCTAGCCCTAACTATAGCCTTAACCCTAAGGTTAATGCTAGCCATAGACCTAACCCTAATCCTTAATCTACCCCAAATCCTAACCCTAACCCTAGCCCTAACCCTTGCCCTAACCCTAGCCCTAGCTCTAACCCTAGGCCAAACCCTAAACCTAACCCTAGCCATAGCTCTAACACTAATCCTAAAACTAACCCTAACCCTAACCCTTATCCTAGCCCTAACCCTAACCCTAACTCTAGCCCTAGGCTCAAACCAAACCCTAAATCTAGATCAAGACCTAGGTCTAACTCTAACCCTATACCTAGCCCCAACCATAAACCTAATCATAACCCTAGCCCTAACCTGAGCCCTAGACATAACTCTAGGCCTAGACAAAGTCCTAGTCCTATCCTGAGCCCTAGTCCTATTTCTAACCCTAACCCTAGCACAAGCCCTAGCCCTAAACCTAACCCTAACCCTAATCCTAGCCCTAACCCTAACTGTAACCCTAGCCCTAGTCCTAACCCTAGCTCTTACTCTAACCCTAAACATAGTCCTAACACTAGCCCTAACTCAGGACTAACCCTACCAGTGGCCCAATCCCTAGATATATCGCTAACTCCAACACTAACCCTAACTCTAAGCCTAAACCTAACCATAACTCTAACCATAAGCCTAAACCTAGACCTAAACCAAACCCCAGCCCTAACCCTAGTGCTAGCCCTAACTCTAACCCTAGCCCTAACCCTAGCCCTAGCACTAAACCTAACTCAAGGCCTAACTCTAGCCAAAGCCCTAACCCTAATCCTAGCCATAATCCTAGCCCAAAACCTAACCCTAACTCTCAACTAAAAACTAAACCTAGCCAAAATGCTAGCCCTAGTCTTAGCCACAACCCTAACCCTAACTCTAATCCTAGCAGTAATTCCAGCCCTAGACCTAACCCTAACCCAAACCCTAGTCTTAACTTTAACCATAACCCTAGTTCTAGGCCTAAACCTGGTTCCAACAGTAACCCTAACATTAACCCTTACCCTGGCATTAATGCTAAACCTGAACCAAGACCTAACCCTAGTCCTAGCCCTAACCCTAGATCTAATCCTAACACTAAACCTAACCCTAACCCTCACATAAAGGCTGACCCTAACACTAAATTTTACTGTAACCCTAATCCTTACACTAAAGCTAGCCCTAACCCTAAACCTTAATCTTAACCTAGCCCTGGCCCTAACCCTAGCCCTAACCCTAGATCTATCCCTAACTCTAACTCTAACACCAATTCTAGAAGTAACATTAAACCTAACCATAGCCCTAACTGTGGCCAGAACCTTAAGCCTAATCTTAACACTAAACCTAACCCTAAATTTTACCCTAACCCTAACTCTAACCCTAAACCTAACCCTGGACTTAGTCCTAATTTTTACTCTAACCCTAACCCTAAACATAAACCCAAACCTACCCTTATTTCTAGCCCTAGCCCTAAAATTAACACTAGCACTAGATGTAACCCTAACCATAGCCCTAACCCTAAACCTAGTCCTAACCCAAGCTCTAACACTAGCCCCATCCCTAACCCTAGGCCTCACACTAAACATAACACTAGCCCTAACCCTAGCCCTAGCTCTAACTTTAGCCTTATTCCTAGCCCTAGCAATAACACTAGCCCTAACCCTAACCCTAAACCTAACCCTACAACTAGCCCTAACCCTAGTCCTGGCCCTAAACCTAAACCTAACCCTAGCCCTAGCCCTAACCCTAACCCTAACCCTAACCCTTAATGTAATGAAAATGCTAACCCTAAACCTAGCCCTAAACTTAGCCCAAATTCTAGTCTTAAACATAACCCTAACACTAACCCTGACCTGACTCTGACCCTAACATTAACCAGAGCTCTACCCTAACCCTAAACCTAACCCTAATACTAGACCGAGCCCTAAACCTAATCCTAAAAATAGCCCTCACCATAACCATAGTACAAACATTAGACCTAGCCCTAACCCTAACACTAAGCCTAGCACTAACCCTAGCCCAAACTATAGCTCTAGCCCCAAACCTATTTCTAGCCCTAACCATGTCCCTAGCCCTAACTCCAACCCTAGACCTAAGCCTAAACCTTAAACCAACCCTAACCCTATACCCAACCCTGACACTAACCCCTACTCTGAACTTAACCCTGACTCAAACACTAACCCTAACCCTAACCCTGACACTGACCCTAACCATAACCCTAACCCTAACCCTAACCCTAATGCTAACCCTGACCTAACCCTGACCCAAACACTAATGCTTACCCTAACCTAAACCCTAAATTTTGCCCCAACACTAAACCTGAACCTTTACCCTAACCCTATCCATAGCACTATCTCTAGCCCTAGCCCTAGTCCTAGCACTAATCCTAGCCCTAGTCCTAAACCTAACCATACCCTAGCCCTAGCCATAGCTCTAACCTTAGCCCTAAACCTAGCCCTACCTTTGCCCTAACTGTAGCCCTACCCCTAACCCTTAAGTAAACCAAAACTTAATGCTAATTCTAGCCCTAACCCTAGCCTTAATTCTAGTCCTAACCTAAACCCTAACCATAGCCTTGACCCTGACTATGACTCTAATACTAAATCTAACTCTAAACCTGACCATAACCCTGACCCTGAACGTAACCATAACCCTAATCATAATCTTAACCTTAAATCTAACACTAGACCTAGTCCTAAACGGAATCCTACCCCTAGCCCTAACCCTAACTCTTAACGTAAACCAAAACTTAACCCTAAAATAGCCATAAATCTAGCCTTAATTCTAGCTCTAACCCTAACACTAACCCTACCCCTCACCCTAAACCTAACCTTAGCTCTAACCCTAACCCTAGCCCTAACCATAACCCTAACCATAACCATAACCCTAATGCTAAACAAACCCTAATTTTTACCCTAACCCTAAACCTAACCCTTTACCCTAACCCTATCCCTAACACTAACTATAGCCTGAGCCCTAGTCCTAGCAATAACCAGCCCTAGTCCTAATCTTAGCTATAACATAAGCCTTATACCTAGTACTAAACCTATTCCTAACCCTAACTGTAATCATAAATGTAACCCTAAAATTATACCTAGCCCTAAACCTAAACTTAGCCCTAAACCTAGTTCTAAACCTAACGCTAAATCTGATCTTAATTCTAAGCTTAACCCTAATGCTGACCCTAACCATAAAGCTAACCCTAACTTTTACCCTAACCCTGACCCTAACTCTTACCCTAACCGTAGACCTAGACCTAACTCTAGCCAAAGTCCTAGTCCTAGCTTTACACCTAGTCTTAATCCTAGCCCTATATCTAGACGTAGCTCTAGCCCTAAATCTAAACGTAAGCCTAAATAGAGGTGTAACCCTAACCCAAACCCTAGCCTTAGCCCTAAAACTAACTTTAGCACTAGACCTAACCCTAACACTTAACCTACCCCAAACCCTAACACTAGCTCTAACCCTAGACCTAACCCTAGCCCTAACACTAAAACTAACACTAACACTAGCACTAACCTTAGCCCTAACCCTGGCCCTAGCCCAAACCCTAACCCTAGCCCTAGACTTAACCCTAACACTTAACCTATTACAAACCCTAACCCTAAATGTATCCCTAACCCTAACTCTATGACTAATTAAAAAAAAAACAGCCCTAGCTCTAATCTGATATGCTTGCCTTAAATCTCTCCTTAGCCTTAAACCTAATCCTAACCCTAACTGTAACCTTAGCCCTAATCAAAACAGAGTTATAACTCTAGCAGTAACCCTAGCCTTAGCCCTAAGCCTAAAGCTAGCCCAAGACCTAACCCTGAACCCTAACCTTCCCCAAACCCTAACACAAGCCCTAATGCTAGACCTAATGCTAGACCTAACCCTAAACCTAGACCTAGCCCTAGCCCTACCTTTAATCCTACACCTAGCCCCAACCATAAACCTAACCCTAAACCTAGACCTAACCCTAACCCTAGACCTACCTCTAGCCCTAGATCAAGTCTACCCTTAACCTGAGACCTAGTCCTAATTCCAAGCCTAACCCTAGCACAAGCCCTAGCCCTAAACCTAACCCTAACTCTAATTCTAGCCCTAACCCTAGATCTAACCCTAACTCTAACTCTAACACTAAATCTAACCCTAAGCCTAACACTAAATCTAACTCTAACCCTAAACCTAAATCTAACCATAAGCCTAACCCTAGACACAAACCTATCCACAGCCCTAAACCTAGTCCTAGCCCAAAACCCAGGCTTAACCCTCGCCCTAGCCCTAATATTAGTGCTAACCCTGGCCCTAATCCTAGCCCTAGTTCTAAACCTAACGCTAGGCCTAACCCTAACAAAAACCAACCCTAACCCTAGCCATAATCCTAACCCCAAACCTAACCCTAACCCTCAACCAAAAATAAAATATAGTGCAAAAGCTAGCCCTACTAGTCCTAGCCACTACCCTAACCCTAACACTAATCCTAATCCTAGCAGAAATTCGAGCCCTAGATGTAACCCTAACCCAAACCCTATTCCTAGCATTAAATATAACTCTAGTTCAAGGCCTAAACCTAGATCTAATAGTATCCTAACCCTAGTCTTAACCCTAACCCTAAATGAAGCCCTAACCCTAGTCCTAGCCCTAATCCTACCTCCAACCCTAACCCTAAACCTAACAATAAAACCTCTCTCAAAGGCTGACCCTAACCCTAACACTAACATTAAATTTTACCCTAACCCTAAACCTTACCATAAACCTAGGCCTAGACTGAATCCTAGACCTAACACTAGTCCTAACCCTAGCCCTAGCCCTAGATCTAATCCTGACTCTAACCCTAACCCTAAGACTAAATGTAACATTAACCCTAACCATAGCCCTAAAACAAGCAGTAACACTAACTTTAACCCTAGGTGGATCCTAACCCTCAACCTAACGCTAAATTTTACCTTAACCCTAACCCTAACCCTAACCCTAACCCAGACCCTGGACTTAGTCATAACCCTTACAATAATCCTAATGCTCAACCTAAACCAATCCTAGCCCTATCCCTAGGCCTAGACCTAAACTTAACACTAACCCTAGGCTTAACCCTAAACATCGCCTTAACCCTAAATCTAGCCCTAACACTAAGCCTAACATTAGCCCCATCCCTAAACCTAAGCCTAATACTAAACCTAACCCTAGCCCAAACCCTAGCCCTAGCACTAACTTTAGCCCAATTCTAGCCATAGCACTAACCCTAACCCTAAACCTAAATCTAAACCAAACTCTAACACTAGCCTTAGACCTAACCCTAATCCTACAACTAGTTCTAACCCTAGCCCTAGCTCTAAACCTAACCCTAGCCTTAGCCCTAAACCTAACCCTAGCCCTAAGCCTAACCCTACACTAATGCTAACCCTTACCCTACCCATGACCCTTACCCTAATGCTAACCCTAACCCTAAACTTAACCCTAAATTTTGCCCTAACACTAAACCTAAGAGTTTACCCAAAACCTATCTAGCACTAGCTTAGCCCTAGCCCTAGTCCTAGCACTAACCCAAGCCCTAGTCCTAATTCTAACACTACCCTAGCACTAGCCCTAGCTCTAACCCTTAAACTACCACAAACCCTATCCCTAAACCTAGTCCTAAACCTAGCCCTAACCTAGCTCTACCTCTAAGCCTAATCTTAGCCCTAGCCCTAATCAGATACCCATGTCATAAATCTATCCCTAGCCTTAATGCTAATCCTAAACTGAACCCTAACCCTAACACTAGCCCTAACCCTAAAAAGAGGTGTAACCCCTAGCCCTAACCATAGCCTTAGCCCTAACACTAAAGCTAGCCCTAGATCTAACTCTAAACCTTAACCTACCCTTAACCCTAATTCTAGCCCCAACCCTAGATTTAAACCTAGTCCTAGGTCCAAACCGAACCCTAAACTTAGACCTAACCCTAGCCCTAACATTAACCCTACACCTAGCCACACCCTAAACCTAACTGTAACCCTAGCCCTAACCCTAGCCCTAACCTGAGCCCTACTCCTGATTCTAAAACTAACCTTGGACCAAGTCCTATTCTTAACCCTAACCCTAGCATTAGCCACAACACTACTTCTAAACCTATCCCTTATCCATCCATAACCCTAGCCCTAAACCTAACCCTTACACTATCTCTAGATCTAACACTAATCCAAAAACTATTCCTAACCCTAGCCCTAAAACTAACCCTAGCCCTAACCCTAACATTTAACCTAACCCAAACCCTAATATTAATTCCCTAAGCCTAGCCCTAAGCCTAGCCCCAACTCTAAACCTAAGCCTCACAGGAAACCTAAACCTAGACTTACCCTAATGGTTACATAAATCCTTAACCTAACCCTAGCTCTAAAGTTATTTCTAACTGTAGCCACAACCTTAATCCTAAACCTAACCCTAATCCTGAACCTAGCCCCAACCCTATCCCTAAACATAATCCTAGCCTTAAACCTAGGCCTACCCATAAATATAACCCTAGCCATAGTTCTTGCACTAACACTAGCCCTAGCCGTAAACCTCACCCTAAACCTAGCTGTAAACTAGCCCTAACTCTAACACTAGCCGTAACCCTAAACTTAACCTAACCCTAATCCTAGCCCTAACACTAGCCCTAGCCCTAACAGAAAACCTAACCCTTATCCTAGCCCTAGGACTAACCCTAACCCTAAACCTTATCCTAATCCTGACCCTGAACTTAACCCAGCCCTAAACTTAACCCTAGACCAAATATTGCCCTAACCCTAACCCTAACCCTGACCCAATTCCTAAGCTTAACCCTAATGCCAACCCTAACCCTGAACCTAACCCTAACATTTACATTAATCCTAATTCTAACCCTTACCCTCACCCTAGCCCTGGACCAAACTCTAGCCCAGGCCCTAGTCCTTGCTGTAACCCTACACCTAGTATTAATCCTAGACCTAACCCTAGCCCTAGCCCTAGCCCTAGCCCTAACTCTAAACCTAATCATAAACCTAGTCCTAACATTAGACCTAGCCTTAAACCTAACCCTAGCCAAAACCCTAACCCTTTTTCTAACCCTGACCCTCATCTTGAACCAGAACCTAAATCTTACACTTACAAGAACCCTACCCCTAACGCTAACTCTAACTTTAACACTAGCCCTAAACCTAGATCTCACTGTAGCCCTAACCTTAGCACTAGCTGTAACCCGATACCCTTGCCCTAAACCTATCCCTAGCCTTAACCCTAACACTAACCCTAACCCTAACCCTAACCCTAACCAGAGGTGCAACCCAAACATTAACCCTAGCCTTAGCCCTAACCCTCATGCTAGACCTAGATTTAAACCTAACCCTTAACCTAACTCAAACCCTAACCCTAGACTTAAACCTAGCCCATGCCCAAACCTAACCCTAAACCAAGACCTAACTCTAGCCCTATCTTTAACTCTAAACCTAGCCACAATCCTAAACCTAACTGTAACCCTAGCCCTAATCCTAGCCCTAGACTTAACTCTAATCCTAGACATATTCCCAGCCCTAACATGAGCCCTAATCCTGATTCTAAACCTTACTCTAGACCAATCCCAAGCCCTAACCCTAACCCTAACCCTAAACTTAAACCTAAAACTAACACTAAGTGTAGCCATTAAACCTAACTGTAACCCTAAGCCTAACCCTATTGCTGAACCTAACCCTAAACTGAAACCTAATTTTGCCCTAAACCTAAACTTAACCCTTACTCTAACCCTAATACTAGCCCTAACTCTAGCTCTGACATTTCTTCTAGCCCTAACCCTAACACTAACCCAAACCCTAAACCTAAACAAATCCCTATCCCTATCACTAGCCTAAACTTAACCCTATATCTAGCCTTAATTCTAACCCTCACACTAACCCTCAACCTAGCCCTAACACTAGTCCTAACACTAGCCCAAACCCTAATTTTAAGCCTCACACTAAACCTAACTCTAGCCCTAAGCCTAGCCCTAGCACTAAGTTTATCCCTATAACCCTAGCCCAAAAGTATACTCTAAGTGTAACCCAAATTTTAGCAGTAGGCCTAGCCTAACCCTAATCCTAAACCTAAACCTGATCCTGACCCTGACCCTGACCATAATCCTAAACTTAATCCTAGACCAAACCTGACCCTGACCTAAACCCTAACCCAAACCGTAACCCTAAATCTAAACCTAGCCCTAGCCCTAAAATTCACCTTGACTCAGAACCTGACCCTAATCCTGAGCATAAACTGGCCCTAATCCTAAATCTAACCCTAACCCTGATGCTAACTCTGACCCTAACACTGAACCTCACCCTTATCCTAAACCTGACTCTGACCCTACCACTAACCCTAGCCCTAAACCTGACACTAACCCTAAACCTAACCCAAACACTAATCCAAGCCCTAACCCTAACCCTAAACTGAAACCTAACAAGCCCTAGACCTAACAGTAATCCTAAAACTATCCCTAACCCTAGTCCTAGCCCTAAACCTACCCTAGACTAAGCCCTAAAACTAACCCTAGCCCTAGCCCTAACTCTAACCCTTAACGTAAACCAAACCTACCCATAACCCTAGCCCTAACCATAGTATTATTTCTAGCCCTAACCCTAACCCTAACACTAACCCTCACCCTGACTTTGACACTAACACTAACCCTAGATCTAAACCTGACCCTAACCCCCAACCTAACCCTAAACATAGCCCTAACCCTAGCACTAGACATAACTCTAGCCCTAGACCTAGTCTTAGCCCTAACCTGAGACCTAGTCTTAATTCTAAACCTAAGCCTAGACAAAGCAATAGCTCTAACAGCAAATCTAGCCCTAACTCTAACCCTAGCCCTAGCCCAAATGCTATCTCAAAACCTATTGCTTACCCTAACCCTAAACCTAGCCCTAACCCTAGACCTAATCCTATCCCTAGTCCTAACCTAGATCTAAAACTAGACCTAGCCATAATCCTAGCCCTAATATTAGCTCTAGCCCTAACTCTAGCACTAATCCTAACAGTAACCTGAGTCATAGTCCTAATTCTAAACCTAAATATAGACCAAGACCTAAACCTAATTCTAATCCTAGACCTAACCCTAAACCTTAAACTAACGCTAACCCTAACCCTAACACTGATTCTTACCCTTATCCTGACCTGGACCCTAACACCAACCCTAACCCTTATCCTGACCCTGACCTTAACCCTGATCATAAACCTAACCCTAACCCTAACCCGAATACTACACCTAGCCCCAATCACAAACCTAACCCTAACACCAGCCCTAACCCTAGCCCTAGATCTAATTCTAGTCTAGACCAAGTCCTAGCCCTAACCTGAGCCCTAGTCCTAATACTAACCCTAACCATAGCACAAGCCCTAGCCCTAACCCTAACCCTAAACCAAACCCTAACTCTAACCCTTAAACTAAACCCTAGCCCTAATCCTAGTCTTAATTCTAGCCCTAACACTAACACTAACCTTAAATCTAACCCTAACCCTAGCCATAAAAGTAATCGTAACTCTAGCCCTAACCCTAGCTCTAAACATATCCCTTAACTAACCCTAAACCTAGCTAAATGTAAACGTAACACTTGCCCTAGCCCTAACCCTAACCCTAAAACTTAGCCTTACACTATCCTAGACCTAACACTAATCCAAAAACTATCCCTAAACCTAGCCCTAGCCCTAAACTTAATGCTAGCCCTAGCCCTAACCCTAACCCTTAACCTAACCCAAACCCTAATACTAATGATAGCCCTAACCTTAGACCTAATTCTAGCCATAACCCTAACCCTAACCCTAACCAAACCCTGACCCTGACTCTGATGCTAAAACTAACCCTAGCTGTAAACCTGATCCTAACCTTAAACCTAATGCTAACACTAGACCTAGCCCTAACCCTAACCCTAAAACTAGCCCTCACTGTAACCCTAGCCCTAACATTAGCCCTAGCCTTTACCCTAACCCTAACCCTAACAGTAACCCTAGCCCTAATCCTAGCCCTAGCACAAAACCTAACTATAGCCCTGACTCTAGCCTTAGCCCTAACTCTAACCCTAGCTCTAAACTTAACTTTAAACTAATCCTAACTTCAACCCTAACACAGACTCTAACCTTTACCCAACCCTGACCCTAATACCAACCCTGACCCGAACCCAACCCTGACCAAAAGCGTAACACTAACCCTAACCTTAACACTGAACCTGACCATAAACCTATCCCTAACCCTAAACCTAATCCTAATGCCAAACCTAACCCTAAACCTAAACCTAACCATAACCGTAACCATAATGCTAAACCTAATCCTAACAGTAACCCTAAATTTACTCTAACCCTAAACCAACACCTTACCCTAACCCTATCCCTAACACTAACTCTAGCTGTAGCCCTAGTCCTAGCACTAACTCTAGCCCTAGTCTTAATCCTAGCTCTAACCCAAGCCCTAGCTCTAGAACCAAACCTAACCCTAACCCTAACTGTAATCCTAAATCTAGCCCTAAAATTATACATAGCCCTAAACCTAAATTTAGCCCTAATTCTAGCCCTAACCCTAACCCGAACCCTGACCTGCATCCTAAGCTTAACCTTAATGCTGACCCTAACCCTAACCCGAACTTGTACTCAAACCCTAATCCTAACCCATACCCTAAACCTAGCCCTAGACCTAACTTTAGCCGAAGCCCTAGTTTTAGCCCTAACCCTACATCTAGTCCTAATCCTAGCCCTAGACCTAGTCCTAACCTTAATTCTAATGCTAACCCTAGCCCTAACCCTAGACCTAGACCTAAAACTAACCCTAGCCAAAATTTGAGATCTAACCATAAACCTAACCCTGTCCCTAACCCTCACCTTAAACCTAACCCTTATTCTAAACCTATCCACGACCATCATCTTGAACCTGAACCTAAACCTTTCACTGACAAAATCCCTAACCCTAACCCTAACCCTAACCCTAGCCCTAACACTAACCCAAGATCTAACACTAGACCTAATCCTAGCACTAGCCCCAAACCAAACCCTAGCACTAGCCCTAATCCTAACCCTTAACCTACCACAAACCCTAAACCTAAACCTAGACCTAATCCTAACTCTACCAGTATTCCTAAACCCAGCCCTAGCCTATCCCAATAATCTTTCCCTGAATCTATCCCTAGTCTTAAACCTAATCCTAGCCTTAACCATAATCCTATCCCTAACCCTAATCAGAGTTGTAACCCTAGAACTAACCGTAGCCTTAGCCCTAATCCTAACACTAACCCTAAAACTAATGCTAACCCTTAACCTACCCAAACCTTAGCACTAGCCTAAATTTAGACCTAACCCTAGCCATAGTCCCAAACCTAGCCCTAACTTTAACCCTACACCTAGACCAAACCATAAACCTAACCCTAGCCAAAACCCTAGCCCTAGACCTAACTCTAGCCCTAGACCTTACACTAAAAAGCCCTAACCTGAGCCCTAGTCCTAATTCTAACCCCAACCTTAGCCCAAGACTAGCCCTAATTCTAACCCTAATCCTAACCCTAACCCTAACCATATCCCTAGCCCAGACCCTACCTCTAAACCTATCCCTTACCCTAACCCTAAACATAGCCCTAAGACTAGATCTAACCCTAACTCTAATACTAAGCCTAATGCTAAGCTTAAACCTAACCCTAACTCTAAACATAAACCTAAACCTAGACCTAATCATAACCCCAGCACTAAACCTGGCCCTAGTCCAAACCCCAGCCCTAACCCTAGCTCTAAAACTAATGCTAACCCTTAACCTACCCAAACCTTAACACTAGCCCTAACCCTAATTCTGACCCTACCACTAACCCTAGCCCTAAACCTGACCATAACCTTAAGGCTAACCCTAACACTAACCCTAGCCCTGACTCTAACCCTAAACCAAAACCTAGTTTGCTAGCCCTAGCCCTAGCCACAACACTAACCCTAACCCTAACTCTAGCAGTAATTCTAGCCCTAGACCCAATCCTAACCCTAGCCTTAACTCTAATTATAATCCTAGTTCTAGGCCTAAACCTAGCTCTAACAGTAGCCTTAACCCTAACACTAACCTGGCACTAATCCTAATCCTACACAAGCCCTAACCATAGTCCTAGCCCCAATCCTAGCTCTAACCCTAACCCTAAACCTAACACTAACCCTCATCCAAAGGCTGACCCTAATCCTAAGCCCTAACACTAGCCCTAACCCTAACTCTAGCCCTATCCCTATCCCTAAACCTAAATACAGGCCTAATCCTAGCCAAAGCCCTAAACCTAACCCTAGTCATAATCCTAGCCCCAAACCTAAACCTAATCCTCAACCAAAAATTAAACCTAGTCTAAAGGCTACCCCTAGCCCTAGCCACAACACTAACCCTAACCCTAACCCTAGCAGTAATTCTAGACCTAGACCTAATCCTAACCCAAAACCTAGCCCTAACTTTAACCATAACCCTAGTTCTAGGCCTAAACCTAGCTCTAACAGTAGCCTTAACCCTAACACTAACCCTGACACTAGCCCTAACCCTACACAAGCCCTAACCATAGTCCTAGCCCTAATCCTAGCTCTAACCCCAACCTTAAACCTAACACTAACCTTCACCCAAAGGCTGACCTTAACTCTAACCCTAACACTAAATTTTACTTTAATCCTAAACCTAACACTTATACTAAAATTAGTCCTAACCCTAAACCATACCCTAAACGTATCCCTAGCCCTAACCCTAGCCCTAGCCCTAACCCTAGATCGAACCCAAACTCTAAATCTAAACCTAACCCTAAGACTAAACATAAAATTAACCCTAACCATAGATCTGACCCAAGCCATAACACTAACCCTAATCCTAATACTGACCCTAACCCTAACCATAACACTAAATTTTACCCTAACCCTAACCCTGGACTTAGTCCTAACCCTTACCCTAACCCTAAACCTAAACCTAACCCTAGCTCTATCCCTATTCCTTGCCCTAAACTTAACACAAGCCCTAGACTTAACCCTAACCATCACCCTACTCCTAAACCTAGCCCTAAAACTAGCCTTAAACTAGGCCCACCCCTAACCCTAAGCCTCAAACTAAACCTAACCCAAGCCCAAATCCTAGCCTAAGCACTAAATTTATTCCTATACCTATTCCTAGCACTAACCCTAACCTTAACACTAACACTAACCCTAGCACTAACCCAAACACTAAACTTAGATGTAATTCTATTCCTAACCCTAACCCTAACCCTAGCCCTGACCCTGACTCTGACCCTAACATTATCCCTAGCTCTAAACCTGACCCTAATCCTAAAGCTAACCCTAACACTAGACTGAACACTAAACCTAACCCCAAAGCAAGCTCTAACCATAACTGTAGCCCTAACATTAGCCTAACCCTAGACCTAAACCTAGCCTTAAATTTAATCCTACACCTAGCCACAACCCCAACCTAACCCTAACCCTAGACCTAAATCTTGCCCTAGACCTAACTTTAGCCCTAGTCCTGATTCTAAACCTATCCTTAGACCAAGCCCTAGCCCTAACCCTAACCCTAGTTCTAGCCCTAACACTAACTCTAAACCTATCCCTTACAAAAATTGTAACCCTAGCCCTAATCTTATCCCTAACCCTAGCCCTAACCTTATCCCTAGTCCTAATCCTAGATCTAGCCTAAAACTAAACCTAACACTAACTGAAGCCTTAAACCTAGCACTAACCCTAACCCTAACCCTAACCCTAAACTTAACCCTAAATTTTGCCCTAAACCTAAAACTAACCCTTACTCTAACCCTAATCCTAGCCCTAACTCTAGCCCTGGAATTAGTCCTAACCCTAACCCTAACAATAACCCAAACCATAAACCTAACCCTAGCTCTATCACTAGCCTTAGCCTAAACTTAACACTAGCCCTGACCTTAACCCTAACCCTCATCCTAACCCTTAACCCAGCACTAACCCTAGTCCTGACACTAGACCCAACATTAACTCTATGCCTCACACTAAACCTAACCCTAGACCTAACTCTAGCCCTAGCACTAACTTTACCCTATACTTAGCCTTATTGCTAAACCTAGCCCTAGCACTAACTCTAACCCTAACCCAACAGTACACCCTAAGTGTAACCCAAATCTTAGTACTAGGCCTGACCCTAACACTAACCCTAAATCTAACTCTTTCCCTAGCCCTAGCCCTATCCCTGAACTTCACTTGACCAAGGACCTAACCCTAACCCTGAGTCTAAAACTGGCCCTAACCCTAAATCTAACCCTAACCTTGATGATCACTCTGACCCTAACACTAAACTTCACTCTTATCCTGACCCTGATTCTGACCCTACCACTAACCCTAGCCCTAAACTTGACCATAACCTTAAACCTAACCCTAACACTAGCCCTAGCCCTAACTCTTACACTAAACTGAACCCTAACACTAGCCTTAGACCTAACACTGATCCTAAAACTATTCCTAAGCCAAGTGCTAGTCCTAAACCTAACCCTACACCTAGCCCTAAGCCTAACCCTAGCCCTAGCCCTAACTCTAACACTTAATGTAAACCAAACTCTAATCCTAAACCTAGTCCAAATCCTAGCCTTAATTCTAGCCCTAACCCTAATGCTAACACTAACCTTGACCCTGACTCTGACCCTAAACCTAAGCCTAGTTCTAAATCTGACATTAATCCTAAACCTAACCCTAACTCTAGACTAAACTCTAGCCCTAGACCTAGTCCTAGCCCTAACCTGAGCCCAAGTCCTGTTTCTAAACCTAAACTTAGACCAAGCCCTAGCGCTAAACCTAACCCTAGCCCTAACCCTAACCATAGCCCTAGCTCTAACCCTAGCCCTAGTCCTAACCCTAAATCTAAAACTAGTCCTAACTGTAACCGTAGCCCTAACATTAGCCCAAGCCCTCACCGTAGCCCTAACACTAATAGTAACCCTAGCCCTAATCATAGCAATAACTCTAGCCCGAACCCCAAACCTAATTGTAGTCCTAACGCTAACCATATCCCTAATCCTAACATTGACTCTAACCTTTATCTTTTTTTTTAAAGAGAGACAGAGAGAGAGAGATGGAAGAGAGGGGGGGGGAGAGAGAGAGAGAGAGAGAGAGAGAGAGAGAGAGAGAATTTTTTAATATTTATTTTTCAGTTTTCGGTGGACACAACATCTTTATTTTATTTTTATGGGGTGCTGAGGATCAAACCCAGTGCCCCACATATGCCAGGTGAGCATGTTACCATTTGAGCCACATTCCCAGCCCTCTAACCCTTATCTTGACCTGGACCCTAACACCAACCCTGACCATAACCCTGATGCTGACCTTAACCCTAACCTTAACCATAATCCTAAACCTCACCCTGACCCTAACCCTAACCATAAACATACCCAATGCTAACTATGACCCTAACTTTTACCCTAACCCTAAAACTAACCCTTTATGCTAATCCTATCTCTAATACTAACTCTAGCCCTAGCCCTAGTCCTAGCACTAATCCTAGCCCTAGTCCAAATCCTAGCTATAATACAAGCCCTAGGACAAGTAATAAACCTAAAACTAACCCTAACCATAATCCTAAATCTAACCCTAAAATTATACCTATTTGTAAACCTAAGCTTAGACCTAATTTTAGCCTAACCCTAAACATAAACTTGACCTTAATCCTAAGCTTAACCCTAATACTGATCCTACCCTAAACCTAACCCTAACTTTTACCCTAACCCTAACCTAATGCTTACCTTAACACTAGCCCTAGACCTAACTCTAGTCCAAGCTCTAGTCCTAGCCCTTACCCTAGCCATAGCCATAGCCCTAATACTAATCCTAACCCTAACCCTAGCCCTAAACCTAATCAGAGGTGTAACCCTACACCTAACCCTAGCCTTAGCCTTTACCCTAATGCTAACCCTAGAACTAACCCTAAACCTAAAACTACCCCAAACCCTAATACTAGCCCTAACCTTAGACCTAACCCTACCCCAAACCCTAATCCTAAACCTAACACAAACCCTAACTCTAAACCTAGCCCTAATTCTGACTATACCTGTAACCCTAAACCCAGCCCTAGCCTAACCTGATAACCTTTCCTTAAATCTATCCCTAGTCTTAAACCTAATTCTAACCTTAACCATAACCCTAGTGCTAATCCTAACCAGAGGTATAACACTAGGCCTAACCTTACCCTTAGCTCCAATCCTAACACTAGCCCTTGACCTAACACTAACACTTAACTTACCCCAAACCTTAACACTAGCCCTAAACCTAGACCTAACCATAGCCATAGGCCCAAACCTAATGCTAAGCATAGACCTAGCCCTAATTTTAACCCTACAACTAGCCCCAACCATAAATCTAACTCTAACCCTAGTCCAAATCCTAGCCCTAGACCTAATTCTAAGCCTAGACCTAGACCTAGCCCTAACCTGAGCCCTAGTCCTAATTCTAACCCTAACCATAGCTACCTAGCCTTAATTCTAATCATAACCCTAACCCTAGCCCTAATCCTAACTCTAACCTAACCCTAAACCTAACCCTAATCCAAGCTCTAACCCTATCCCTTACTCTAAACCTAAACATAGCCCTAAGCCTAGTTCTAACCTAACCCTAACCCTACCAGTAGCCATAAACCTAGATCTAACCCTAACTCTAACATTAACTCTAACTCTAAGCTTAGACCTAACCCTAATTCTAAACATAAGACTAAACCTAGACCTAACCATAACCCCAGCACTAAACCTAGCCCTAGCCCAAACCCCAGCCCTAACACTAGCCCTATCCCTAACTCTAACACTAGCCCTATCCCTAAAACTAACTCTAGGCCTAACCCTCGCCAAAGCCCTAGCCATAATCCCTGGACTTAGTTCTACACCTTACCCGAACCTGAACCCTAACCCTAAACCTGACACTGAACCTAACCATAACCCTAACACTAATGCTAACCCTGACCCTAATCCTGAACCTAACCCTAATGTTCACCCTAACCCTAAACCTAATCCTAAATTTTGCCCTTACACTAAACCTAACTCTTCACCCTAAGCCTGTTTCTAGCACTACCTCTAGCCCTAGCCCTAGTCCTAGCACTAATCCTAGCCCTGTTCCTAATCCTAACCCTACCCTAGCCCTAGCCCTTGCTCTAAACCTAACCCTAAACCAAGCCCTAACTCTTACCCTAACCCTAGCCCTAAACTAGCCCTAGACCTAACCCTACCTTTTAAATTCCCCCAAACACTTACCCTAGATATAACCCTAGACCTAAACCTATCCCTAGGCCCAAATCTAACCCTAAACCTAGAACTAACCCTAGCCTTAACTTTAACCCTACACCTAACCACAACCTTAAACCTAAGCCTAACCCTAGACCTAAAAATAACTATACACCTAACTCTAGCCCTATATCTAGCCCTAACTTGAGCTCTGGTCCTGATTCTATTCCTAACCCTAGAACAACCCTAGCCCTAATACTCACCCTAGCACTAACCCTAATGCTAGCTCTAGCCCTAAACCTAGCTTTAAACCTATTCCTTTCCTCAACCCTAACTCTAGCCCTAATTCTAGCCATAACCATATCCTTACTTATAACCCTAAATATAACTCTAACCCTAACCCTAAGCCTAAACCTAAACCTAACACTAACCATAGACTTAAACCTAGCCATAACACTAACCCTAACCCTATCACTGAACCTAACCCTAACCCTAAACCTAAATCTACATTTTTCCCTAAACCTAAACTTAACCCTTATTCTAATCCCAATCCTAGCCCTAACTCTATCCCTGGACATAGTCCTAGCCCTAACCCTAACCCTAACCCTAACTCAAACCCTAAATCTAAACCTAGCCTATTCCGAGCCCTAGCCTAAACTTAACCATAGCCCTAGCTTTAACCATAACCTTCAACCTAACCCTTAACCTAGCCCTAACCCTAACACTAAAACTAGCCCTAACCTAGCCCTAACCATAGCCCTAGCTCCAAACCTAACTCTAGCCCTAACCTTAGACCTAGCCCTAACTCTAACCCTAGACCTAAACCTAAAACTAAACCTAACCCTAACACCAACCCTGATCCTAACCTCAACCCTTAATCCTGACCCTGATCCTAATAAACCTGACCCTGACCCCTAACCATAACCCTAACCCTAATGCTAAAACTAATCCTAACTTTTACCCTAACATTAAACCTAATCCTTTATCATAACCCTATCTCTAACACTAATTCTAGTTCTAGCCTAAGTCCTAGCAATAATCTTAGTGCTAGTCCTAGTCCTAACTATAACCCAATCCCTAGCCCTAGTACTAAACCTAACCTTAACCCTAACCGTAATCTTACATCTAACCCTAAAATTATACCTAGCCCTAAACCTAATCATAGCCCTAAATTTAGCCCTTATCCTAACCCTAAAACTTACCTTAATCTTAATCTTAACCCTACTTCTTACCTTAACCCTAAAGCTAACTCTAACTTTTACACTAACCCAAACCTAACCCTTACCCTTACCTAGCCATAGACCTAACTCTAGCCAAAGTGCTAGTCCTAGCCATAACCCTACCCCTAGTCATAAACCTAGCCCTAACTTTAGCCATAACACTAACCTTAGCCATAACACTAACACACTAATTCTAACACTAGTTCTAACCCTAACCAGAGGTGTAACTCTAGCCCTAACCCTAGCCTAAGTCCTAACCCTTATGCAAGCCCTAGACCTAACACTAAACCTTAATGTACCCCAAAACTTAACACTAGCCCTAATTGTAGACCTAACACTAGCCCAAACAAAACTCCAAACATAACACTAACACTAGCCTTAACCCTAGCCTAGCCCTAGCCAAACCCTAAACCTAGCCTAACCCTAACTCTACAACAAACCCTAACCCTAAACCTAGCCCTAACCTTAACTCTACCTCTAACCCTAAACTCATCCCCAGACTAACACGATAACCTTTACCTAAATATTTCCCTAGCCTTAAAACTAATAGTAACCCTAACCATAACCCTAGCTCTAACCCTAACCAGAGTTGTAAACCTGGCCCTAAACCTAGCCTTAGCCCTAACCCTAACCCTAGCCCTAGACCTAACCCAAACCTTTAACCTACCCCAAACCCTAACACTAGCCATAACCCTAGACCTAACCCTAGCCCTAGGCCCAAACCTAACCCTAAACCTAGACCTAGATCTAGCCCTAACTTTAAAAATACACCTATCCCCAACCATAAACCTAGCCCTAATCCTAGCATGAAGCCTAGCCCCCATACCTAACTCTAGCCCTAGAACTAGTCCTAGCCCTAACCTGAGCCCTAGTCCTAATTCTAAACATAACCCTAACTTGAGCCCTAGCCCTAACCCTATCCCTAGCCCTAGTCCTAACCCTAGCTCTAACCCTATCCGTTAACCTAACCTTAAACCTAGCCCAACCCTAGTTCTAACCCAGGCCTAAGCCAACCCATAGCCCTAACCCTAGATCTAACCCTAACTATAAAACTAAACCAAACCATAAGCCTAACCCTAACCCTAACTCTAACCATAAGTCTAAACCTAAACCTAACCCTAACCCCAGCCTAAACCTAGCAGTAGCTTAAACCCCAGCACTAACCCTAGCCCTAGGTCTAACACTAGCCCTAGCCCTAACTCTAACCCTAGCCCTAACCCTGGGCCTAACCCAAGCCCTAACCCTGGGCCTAACCCAAGCCCTACCCCTAAACCTAACTCTAGGCCTAACCCTAGTGAAAGCTCTAACCCTAAACTTAGCCATAATCCTAGCCCCAAACCTAATCCTTACCTTCAACTGAAAACTAAACCTAGCCCAACACTACATCTGGCCCTAGCCACAACTCTAACCCTAACCCTAACTCTAACACTAGCAGTAATTCTAGCCCTAGACCTAACCCTAAGCCCAAACCTAGCCCTAACTTTAACCATAACCCTAGTTTTAGGGCTAAACCTAACTCTAACAGTAGATTTAACCCTAAGGCTAACCCTAATCCTGACCCTGAATCTGAATTAACACTAACCCTAGCTCTAAACCTGATCCTAACCCTAAACCTAAACCAAACACTAGACCAAGCACTAAACCTAATTCTAAAACTAGTCTTAATCATAACCCTCACCATAAGATTAGCCCTAGCCCTAATTCTAGCCCTAACCCTAACACTACCCTAACCCGAATCCTAACCTGAACATTAGACCTAGCCCCAAATATAATTCTAGCCCTAACTCTCACCCTGGACTTACTCTAACCCTAGCCCTAAACCTAAACCTTAAATTAAACCTAATGCTTACCTAGCTTTAAACTAAAACTAACACTTACCCAACCATGACCCTAATCCTGACACTCACCATAACCCTGACTCTAACCCTAACCCTAAACCTGACCCTGATCCTAACCCTAACTCTAATTCTAACTCTAAACCTAACCATAACTCTAATGCTAATGCTAATCCTGACCCTAACCATAATGCTCACCCTAAACCTAAAATAGCAGTAATTCTAGCCCTAGATTTAATCATAACCCAAACTCTAGCCCTAATTTTAACCATAATTCTAGTTCCAGGCCTAAACCTAGTTCTAACAGTACCCCTAACCCTAACCTTAACCCTGGCCCTAACCCTAACCCTAAACAAAGCCCTAACCCTAGCTATAACCCTAACACTAAACCTAACCCTCACCCAAAGTCTGACCCTAAACCTAACCCTAACCCTAAATTTTATCCTAATGCTAACCCTGGGCTTAATCTTAACTTTTACACTAACCCTAACCCTAAACCTAAACCTAATCCTAGCCCTAGCCCTATCCATAGCCCTAAACCTAAACTTAACAATATCCCTAGACTTAACCATAAATATTGCCCTAACCCTACACCTAGCCCTAACCCTAATGATAAAGCTGCCCTAACCCTAACACTAACCCTAAACCTAAGGCTAGCCCTAGCAGTAATTCTAGCCCTAGACCTAACCGTAACCCAAACCCTAGCTCTAACTATAACCATAACCTTAATTCTAGGCCTAAACCTAGCCCTAACAGTAGCCTTAAACCTAAATCTAAACCTAACCCTGACCCTGTCTCTGTCCCTAACACTAAACCTAGCTCTAAATCTGACCCTAACCCTAAACCTAAATCCAACACTAGATCGAGTACTAACTCTAAAACCAGCCCTAACCATAACCCTTGCCCTAAATTTAGCCCTAGCCCTAATCCTAACACTAACCCTAGCCCTAATCCTGGCCTGGACACTAGACCTAGCCCCAAATTTCTAGCCCTAACTCTCACCCCAGCCCTAACTCTAACTCTAACCTTAAAGCTAAACATTAAATTAAATCTAAAGTTATCTCCAACCCTGACCTTAATCCCAACACTGACCGTAACCCTGACCCTAACCCTATCCTAAACCTGATCATGACCCTAATCCTAAACCTAACCATAACTCTAACCCTAATCCTAACCCTGATCCTAACCCTGACTCTAACCATAATGCTCACCCTAATTCTAAACCTAGAAGCAATTCTAAACCTGGACCTATCCTTAACTAAAACCTTAGCCCTAACTTTAACCATAACCCTAGTTCTAGGCCTAAACCTAGTTCTAAGAGCAGCCCTAACTTGAACCATAACCCTGCCCTAACCCTAACCCTAAACCAAGCCCTAACCCTAGTCCTAGAACTAACTCTAGCTCTAACCCTAACCCTAACCTAATCCTAACCCTTACCCAAAGTCTTACCCTAACCCTAACCCTAACACTAAATTTTAACCTAATCCTAACCCTAACACTTACACTAAACCTAGCCTTAGCCCTAAACATTACCCTAAGCCTAGACCTTGCTTTAAACCTAGCCCTAACCCTAGGCGTAATCCTAGCCCCAGCCCTAAACCTAGATCTAACCCTAACTCTAACTCTAAACCTAATACTAAGAATAAACGTAACATTAATCCTAACCATAGCCCTAAACCTAACCATAACACTATCCCTAACCTTAGTGCTGACCCTAAACCTAAACCTAACCCTAAATTTTACCCTAACCCTAACACTGGACTTAGTCTTAACTTGTACACTAAACCTAACCCTAAACCTAAACCTAAACCTAATCATAGCCCTAGCCCTAGCTCTAGCCCTAAACTTAACAATAGTGCTAGACTTCACCCTAAATATTGCCCTAATCCTAAACCTAGCCCAACACTAGTCCCATCCCTAATCCTAAACCTCACACTAAAAGGAACCATAGCCCTAACCCTAGCCCCTAGCACTAACTTTAGCCCTATTTGTAGCCCTACTGTTAATGCTAGCCCTAACACTAACCCTAACCCTAAGCCTAACCATAACCCTAACCCTGACCTGACCCTAACCCTAACCCTAGACGTAACCCTAACCCTAATGCTAACCCTGACCCTAACCCTTACCCTAGCCATAATGCTCACCCTAACCTTACACCTTTCTCTAAATTTTGCCCTAACACTAAATTTAACCTTTTACCCTAATACTATCCTAAAACTATCTCTAGCCCTAGTCCTAGTCCTAGCATTAACCTTAGCCATAGTCCTAATCCTAACCCTAATCTAGCTGAAGCTATAGCTTTAACCCTAACCCTAAAATTAGTCCTAATTCTTGCTCTAACCCTAATCCTAAACCTAACACCAGCTCTTAATGTAAACGAAAACCTAAAACTAAAGCTAGCCCCAATGCTAACCGTAATCCCAACACTGACCTTAACCCTGAACCTAACCCTAGGATTGATTCTAGACCTAACTGAAACCCTAACCCTAGCCCTGACCCTGACTCTGACCCTAACACTAAACCAAGCACTAAATGTGGCCCTAATGCTAAATATAACCCTAACACTAGACCTAGCCCTAACCCTAACATAAAACTAGTCCTAACTGTAACCCTAGCCTTAACCCTAGCACTAACCCTAACAGTAACCCTACTCTAATTTTACCCTAGCCCTGGCCCCAAACCTAACTCTAGGAATAACCCAAGCTCTAGACCTAACTCTAAACCTAGCCCTAAAACTAAACATTAAACTAAACCTAATGCTATCCCTAACTATGACACTAATCCTGACACTCACCCTAACCCTGACCCTAACCTGACTCTAAATATTACTCTGACCATGAACCTAACACCAATCCTGACCCTAACCCTGACCCTTACCATAACCGAACCCTACCCTAACCCTAATGCTAAAGCTAATCCTAACCCTAACATTAACCCTAACCCTAACCCTAACCCTAACCCGAACAGTAATTCTACCCCTAGACCTAACCCTAACCCAAACCCTAGCCCTAACTTTAAACATAATCTTTGTTCTAGGCCTAAACCTAGCTCTAACATTAACCCTAACCCTAATCACAAACCTAACCCTGACCCTGTCTCTGAAGCTAACACTAACCTTAGCTCTAAACCTGACCCTAACACTACACCTAAAACTAACACTAGACTGAGCACTAACCCTAAATCTAAAACTATCCCTGACCATAACCATCAAACTAACATCAGCCCTAGCCCTAATTCTAGTCCTAACCCTAACACTAACCCTAGCCCTAATCCTAGAGCTAACCCTAGCCCTAGCCCCAAACCTAATTCTAGCCATAACTCTAGCCCTGGCTCTAACTCTAACCCTAGCCCTAAACATAAACCTTAAACTAAACCTAACCCTATCCCCAACACTAACCGTAATCCCAACCCTGACCTTAACCCTGAACCTAACCCTAGACCTGACCCTAACCCTAAATAATCAGTCAAACTGATTTTTGTTTCTATCTATTGTTAACAGTTAGCCGAATTTCCATGGGAATCCTGGGGGAAATTGAGAGCAGCTTCTCAGTTCTGCTAGTGCCATTTGTTCTAGGATGGGTCCAGATCTTGCTTGACCATGGCTTCCCCTGGAAGCATCAGGGATGTCTCCCTTCTCTGATGACCCTTCTATTCATAGCAAATGCACTGATTGGTTTTCTGTTCTCCATTAATCTCCCTGATCGGGAGGTTATGTGGCCCAGAGTTGCAAAGCTCTTTAGAGAAGTCCCCTATTCCCTGGTTTCAGACTGACTCAGAGGGCAAGAGCCAAATTGGTTTTCTTGGCCCTTTTAATTTAACTATAATTTTAATTCTTAATCCTAAACATCCAGCAAATCAATTTCACCAGAGTACTGGGCTTTAATGTCTATCTCTCTATCCTGTAGGTGATAATTTATTATCTTAAATTAACCCAGGTTGTGTGTTCTTAAGGCAGTGCCTCTGCAAAACATTAACAAGCAATCTTTAGACCATTTATAAGAAAACTATAAAATAAAATTAACAAGAGTAAAATCATATTTAGTTTGGTAATAGCTACTTGAACTTTGGCAGAGTTATACATCATATCCCCTGTTTGAGATCCTAGTAATCTTGACAAAAACCAACTTTTGGACACAACCTTAAATGTACTGAAATCTGGCCGACTTTTTCGTAGTCAGTTTCACATGTAGTGAGATGGGACAGAGAGCCTTATCTCAGGTAAGGCGGGGCTCTTCATAAATCTTAAGTAAAGTGCCCTAGTTCTGAAGCTGATTTTTGCTTTTTAAATATACATAAAATGTTGCTCAAGTTCACATAAATATCAGCTAATACATTATGATACACATCTAAAAAATGAATTAAAGAAAGGCTGAAAGCTTTTAACCTTTTGTAGGAAAATAGCAAAGTACTTTTGTGTTTTACAATATTAACCTGTACACAGATTAGGCTCTCTTTAGCTTAAAAATACATTTAAATTGTAACTCAGTGTAAAAAGTAAACATAAAACTTTACATATCTTATTGATAACAGGTCCAGTTATAGAACATGAAATGATATAAATAAATCTCCAATATGTCTTTTCTTTTAAGCCTAAAATTACCATACAACTTTAGAACACCAGTTTGATATAATGCTCTTTTAAAGCTTTGACCTCACAGACTTGTACACCTGGAAGATATGAACATATTAATAGCACCACAATTACATTGATGTTTTTATATTAACCAAGTTTAGCTTTTAAAGAAATAACACAGTACAATTCTCTAAAATAACAGTTCTTGTTTAACCAGCTGTTTAATTCCTTTAAGATTACTTGCTCTAGAAACAAGAAACAAAACTTAATAAACACAATATTATGGGTAAACTAATGTTTTTAAAAATCTTTGTCCTTTTAACATATGACTGATTATAAAAACAAACTTATACAGACCTTCTCTATCACTTACTTAAACTCTCTTATTTACTTAAAGACTTTCTTATCCAGGAACATTTTTCTCTTCTATTAAATATGATTTCCATACCTAGAATCTTTTAATTTCTCCTTCCCATCTGTTAACCTCCTTTTCTGTTCACATTTTGAAACAGTCCTTGTAAATTTCTGAGTTTAGGCAGATTATTTCATTTTTATAAAAAGAAATACTTGATTTTACCTATAGTACTCTTAATTGGAACAGTTGAAACTTTTGGACCTTTGTATATAGAAATCTTCTATAAACACTTGTATATAGAATCACATCTGTATACCACATGAAAACACAATGTCTAAGTGTCAGTGATGACAAAATAACTTTAAAACTTTTTTCTTCATTTACCAACTTATGAAAGCATCAATAATGTTACTCAATGTAATCCAAGGAGTTAAGAGTACTCAATGGTATATTTAATATTTAGCATTTTAACCTTGTAAATCAATCAGATATCCAACTAAAGTACACATAAATGAGTAATCCCATGTCAAATCTACTTTACTTATTTTATCAAAACATCAGACAAGTGTGTTGAACAGTGTTAGCCATTTCTTCCTTGTTAAAGAAAAGTCCTAGAACAAAAGTATATCAGACATTTCATAGATATCAACATTTTATTAGTTTTTTAGCATCTAGAAAAACTTGTAAGCTTAATTTTAAAGATATCTTTAGTTTCATCTGTTTATCCAATTTAAATTGAACCATTTAAATCATGTGAATCAAAGATATTTGGATCCATTTTTTTTTTTTATTTCACAAGGCTCCTCATATTTCTGCCAATTGTATATATGTGCATGATATATGGACATATGCACATATAGACATACAACACATAACACAAATGTGCACACATAACACAATAGTAAAGGCCTTGTAGCTTTTCGCAGGTGAAATCTCCATTGCAATGTTTAAAAACTCCACAGTTGATCAAAAATAGAACTGATCAGAAAAACATTAACCTAGGTCTGTAGGATCAAAATCATGAGCTCAAAAAAATGCAGAATCTAAGAAAAAGCATGAGTCCTAGAAAAAATGACTGGCCAGTAATTAGTAAATACCATACAATTTACTTTTTGGTTTAATCTAGTTTGAGTTCAGGTAAAAGACACCTTTACTCTTTTTTTTCCTTGGGCCTCAGATCAGTCTCCTACTGAGCTTGTAGACTTCTTCCATTTGCATTTCAACTTAAGTCCTGGCTGAGGTCTGGAAGGAGCAGGGAAAACTTTTATTCTGAGCAGAAATCTCATGCCTAAGGCATTTTAACCTTAAGTCATAATTTTCAGGTTTGGATGTTGAAAATTATGATATAAGTTTAAGATACAATTCACAAAATTTCATACCTTTACATCTTGTTTTGCCAAAGAAAAAACTTTTCCTACACTAGAAAAATTTGCTCACACAAAACTGAAAATAGGATCTTACTTAATAATATAAAAGCTACCATCAGAAGAAATCCCTTCAGGATCATTAAGCCACTTCCTTTGTTCTGAAGTTCCTATAGTAGTATTAAGTTCCAAAAGAGAACCACACACTACCATCTATATCCAAAATTAAGCTTTAAAAATTCCCAAGACTGTTGCTATTCAATGTCATTTCAATAAGCCAGACCAACATCCCAACCCAACACTTTCCTTTCCTGATTCCTACACACTGAGGGGAACAGATACCACACCATGATTTACTATCCTTGCCTAAATTAATGCACTGATACACCTAGTGAAATCTTCCCAGGCTACCCAATTCAAAAATTGGTGAAAAAATAAATCTAAATGATTGGGAGTTACTTGCCAACTTGGAAGTAGAGTTCTTTAGCTTTCCATCCTAAGTATTTAAGTTCTCTGGCATGAATTATCTGAAATCATAAACTAAACAGTTACCTAAACCCAACTTTTAAGTGCAAGATTGTGCAATGTTTCAAAAACCCATTCAGATACCAGATGTTACAATAAAACATCATCTTTTAGAACCACATTCAGCCAATCATTCCCAAGAAACAATCTATAATATCAACACATTATTGCTCATGTCTTAAAGGGCCAGGAACATATAGACAGACAGACAGAAAGGAGTTCCAGACTATGGCTGACAGACAGAAACCTTTGAAACAGACAGACCAAATAAGAGAAAAATCTCCCCAGGTTTCCAACTCCCATTTAATTGTGACTCATACACCAATGGCACCATAGATGTCCCCACAAGTGGAACAGTTGTTCTCACAGAGGGGCAACCAGAAGTGCAAAATCAAGTGTCTTGGTGTGGTGACTTAACTGCATTCAGTGTCCCCTTTTTTCTTTTTTTAAGTAGACAGAGGTGGAGTAATCCTTACAGTGCAGGGAAGGAAGGCAGGTGTTCCCCGATGCAAAAGGGGCTTCAGCAGCTGCTGGGAGTCCCTCAGTCCCTCCTCTTACTTATAAGATTAGCTCCTCTGGTTCTGTCTGACCCCCAGCACCAGGCACACTCCATATCCCCTAACTTTCCAGTAGTCAGATCTCAAAAAGTTAATGCTCCACATGCAGTTCTTTGGAGTGCGATGCTTCCCAAGAAAGCAGAGCAGGGACTCCTCTAGAGTCCCATCTGGGGTGCCAAAATTTGTAAAATTAGGTTCCTATCCTCAAAGCCAATTAATGCCATTTTAATAATGAGTTCAGGGTTTTAAGAAAAAAGAAAAAGGGAGATATCAAAGTTCTTAGATTCCCAGCAGGCATTTCCCTCTGCAGTGGGTGCACTCAAGCCAACTATGGGAAGAAAAGAAAACATAGCTTCTCTAATCTCGCTTAATAAAGGGGAGTAAATTTTATCAAAGTTCTTTAAAACACAGCTCAAAGGGGTGTAAGAGGTGAGAACAGAAAAGCTGGTGGTTCTATTGACTTTTGGTCCCTTTCAGGCAAGCAGGAGAAGCATCCCAGGGACATTTTCAGGCTAAAATTTAGCTAAAGTTACCTCCACACATCTAAGGCAGATCAGAACCTGGGACACTGCATATGTCCAAAGTAAAACAATGCCATCACACTTAACACAGACACAGACTAAAAGCCAAAACACAGATTCCCTTTTCAGATTGCAGGCAAAAATTGCAGTCTCCCTCAGATTGGGTCTGACAACCCCAGATTGGGGGGAGTATCCCTCTCAGATTGAGTCTGATGACCCCAGATCAATAAAAACAGAAGTGGGGTACTGGCCTCAAGCCAACTGGGGCCTTACTCTCAGACAAACAGATTGGGGAAGTATCCCCCTCAAATTGGGGTCTGGGACATCTCCCAGGAGCCTCAGCTGGCAACCCTATGTAAAGGTCAGTTGCCAGCCCAGAATACAGAGTCTACAGGCCGGGCCATAGTCAGAACAAAGCAGACAACAGACACACAAATAACAAACAAGATTCACTGGTGTTAGACTCTCTGCTTCGGGAGTTCTGGGGTCTGGGGAATCCTGGGTGAGCCCCCAGATGTTATGTCAGATTTGTGGGACTCCAGTAGACCTCTAGGAGTTGAATCTGATGCAAACACAGAAGAGTCTTTATTGCAAGCTCAAACCTGGACTCACAACCATTCCTGATGCAGTGGTCCTAGGGAGTGAGTTCTGGTCTTTTATTCAATGAGATTTTATAGGTTTTGGGGGTACTCTATGCATCACAACATCACACAGCAAATCATTCCATATCGCGGGAAAGTCAAACAGCAACTCTTAACATTGATTATCACACTCAATGGTGGGAAAAATTTGGGTAGGGGTGATTGGTTAGTACAAGAGGGGGATTTGTTTGAACTGATTGGTTTAGGCCACATGGAGTGTACATGCTAAACTACAGGATTTCCCAACATGTTATTAACCACCATAAACTACTTGGGGTCATCTGGCATTCCAGGTATTTTCCCTGTCTCATGCTGATTGGAGGTTGCTAGGGGGGTTGCTATGGGTCCTCACCTAGCCTGACTGAGTCAGAGACAGCTGGTGCTGCAGACCTCTCCTGTTATTTACAAACAACTCAGCAGGGTGGGTGTGTTCTTAGAAGTGCTCTGTGTGTTTTTCCAAGGACAAGGGTCACACCCCATCCTTGGACAGGCCTTGAGGTAGAAGCTGCTGTTATTTATTTGTTTTCAAAAATGGAGTCACATCAGTTTCTCAGAGGGATATGGGCAAGAGAACTAGATATTTTCTTGATTTCTCTAAATCTTTGAAGATTCCAGGAAAAAAAAGGTCCAAATTTTGACTCAGCCCTCACACCAGACTCTTGTGGTCTCTTATTGAGAGCCACCCACAGACAAAACAGGGCAGCCCCAAGAAGACCCATGCAGTCAAGTCCTCATCTGTGATCACATCTGAGGAGTCCTTTGACCTTCCCCTTTTTGTGTTTGTGTGTGGGGTGGGGGGGATGGAGGCAGGAATTACAGGGGACCAAAAATGACAGGAGTAAATTATTCCATGTTGAATTTGTGGCAGAAATCTCATGTTTGTACCACTGAACATGGCTGGTAGGGTGGATATTTAAATGCTGAATACTATTTTGTTTCTTACTCAAATGTTTATCCATAGACCTTATTCTGTATCCCAGTGTTACCACTGTATGGAGGCCTATGTATATATGTATATATACCTGATCTGGGTATAAGAATTTTAAATTGTGATTATCCTCTGTGGAGTCAGCCAGTATGACCAACATTAATTTTCCTCCTATATATTAGACAGTCTCTTTGCAGAATTCCATGCAGATCATCATGGAGCTACTTGTTAATTCTGTCTCCTTGGGGAATGAGCAAGTACAGCACATAACCAACAAGAATATCATTGTTCTAAGGTTAGGTGAGACTTCTGGAGAAGGGCCTTCAGAGGCAGGATTTGGAGATAGCCAAGACAGGTTCAGAAGAAATACCCAAGTGTGGGTACTCCCCTAAATCTTGTCCCAGGAATTTACCACTTGTATGACTCACATTCCTATCCCCAAAGAAATCTAGACTGCATTATTTTTCCCTGGCAATATAATATGCTGCGCCCCTCCCCTGACTCAGGCAATGGCAAGGCCCTACTGAGGTGGATGGCGCAAGGCGTCCATCCTCTGGAGGAGCGCAGTATGTTTCTGGGAATGGGCTAATTTGTTTTTGTATTCCTTTAATAAGTATACTTGTGACTTCTCATATGACCATTAAGTATGAAGGAAAAAACATGACTTTCCCAATTAATGCAACTACTTCTAAAGAATAGATCTGTTTGCTCTAAATGCAATGATTCAGCTGTGGAGCGTAAATTGTTAATGTCTAATGAAAAACTCCCTGTATTCCTGTTAAGGAAGTTTTTGAGAAATTAAATTAAAATCTAGAGAAGAAAAATTAATGTTAAGAAGACAGATTAGTGCTTAGTACTGGGCAACTTGTTCTTGTTCCTGTGCACAATGGTTTGTGCTCTTACTCTTGTTTGATTAAAATTAATAACAAGTCAACCACTTGCCATAACCATGGCACCGGTTCCAGTCAGTAAGTCAAGAAAGAATAGTCAAGGTATAGGCCAATAGTTTGGGACATTTGTAACTATTATTAAAAGTTAACTAAGCAGAAACAGCTCAAAGCAAAACGCGAACTGAAAGTACAAATGTTTGCTTATGCATAAGCCAAGATGCATTCTTCTATTCTGATTGTAGCTAGGTAATATTTTGTTTCTTTGAATAATGATTCCTGTTTTGTAACCACAAACTACTGTGAGCCTGCCAAAATGAAAAGTATATATGATCAACTTCACAAGTAAAGATTGGGATCAACACCTGCACTTTGGTGTCTGTGTTGTTTCTCCACCCCTCTTTCGCCAACTCCTCACCATCCATTCGTCTCCTGAGACCCCCTGTTGGAGCTGGTCTCTGACATAATAGGTATAAAAATCCAGATTACATACTTGTAGAAGTTACAAACAAAATATTTTCACATCATTTTAAATGTTTATTGGGCACTGAATATTTCTTTTCTGTTGCTACTCTTTTTGTTTTAGCTCCCTGCCCCTGGTAGTCTATTTATCAGTCATCTCCACTGACTTTTTGTTCTTTTACAAGTCTTAAAAACTAACACCTTTACCACCAGTAAATTATTGACACAGACAGGAGTAAAGGTTATGCAAACAAATGAAGTAAAAAGTAATCTACACTTTTTTTATTGTGCCATTACCACCCCCCCCACAAATTACTATAGCCCTATCAGTTAAGGGGTGTGTCCTCACATGCCTTCATAATATTTAAGTAAGAAATATCATTTCTTGCAACACTTCAGCCTTTCAATGCTGGTGGAATGTGATGTGACTCAAATATACCTTCATTCAGCCATGCTGCAGGGAGAGTGTACATGTGTCCTAGTGGGTTGCATCAGTATCATTGGGTTGTCATGACAATGCCACAGGTGAAATTAAATAGAAATTCATTTTTGCTAATACCAGAGTCTGCACATCAAGGTGATTGCTGGAATAATTTTCTTTAAAACTCAGTCTTTGATATGTAGATTGCCATCTTCTATTTCTAGGTTTGCTTGGCATTTTCCTGTGCTTTTCTGTGTTCTTATTGCTGCTTTTTATAAGTAGAAAAAGTTAATTTGATTAGTCTTTATACCAATTAATTGTGTTAACATTATTCATGGGGCTGGGGCTGGGGCTCAGGGGTAGAGTGCTCGCCTCACAGGTGTGAGGCCCTGGGTTCGATGTTCAGCACCACATAAAAATAAATAAGTGAAATAAAGGTATTGTGTCCAACTACAGCTAAAAAATAAATATTTAAAAAAAACATTATTCATGTCTTTAAGATCCATATATTAAATAGAGTTACAATCCGAAGCACTAGGTATTCAGAACATTCATATAAGAGATTTGGTGAGAGGACACTTCAGCTGGTTACATAAACTAGTCTCCTTCTGAAGACACACTCCTAGGAAAGGAAATACTGAGTGAAGGGATATGCCCAGGTAACATTTTAATAGCTACAGTCAGATTACATCACATCATAGAAGGGCTGCTGAAGTTACATTGCCACAAGAAATCTCTATTTGTAGCTGCTTCTCTGCACCCAGGATTCTCTGAGTGTTAGCACTTTGGTTAATCTCTTGTCTATTTGGAAAATTGAATCACACTGTTTCTTTTGTTAGTTGTCTTCTAATTTCTCAACTGACAACCTTAAGTTACCTTTCAGTTGATTATCAGCTATTTACTTTTTTCTTCCCTACATCATTCTCAGATTCTGGAAACTATATTGTGCTTTTCTGTAGCCTGTAGTCTCCAAGCAACTTGGTTTGACATAGCTCTGTTACTGAAGACTTCCCTTAACATGCAAAAAGTATAAAAAATAGTCTCTCAAGTCAAAAGAACCTCCTGGGATAGCTTCTCTAAGCTCTGTCTTTAAAATGGCAAAGAAACAATATTTCTCTAAATGGACATCCCTATACCAGGAAATCAGACTTTGAGAAGCTTAGAAGAAATTCCATAGGTTCTGTCCTGGGTACTTCTCAGTTCTGACACATGCTGCTGATAAAGCATCTGATATCTAGATGCCTGTGTTTCCTCATCTCTACAATTTGATGTTTTTAAAGGACTCAGTTGGTTTAATGAATTCTTGGGAACTATTGATAAGTAGCTGATGTTTCTCCACACCTGACAAGACACCTTGAAGTTACTGTGTAGACACAAACCATTATTTGAAACCATATCAATTTTCTTTTAGAAACTTATAACATTTTTATCATGGCCACTCATGTCATCCATGTGCCAAAATAAAATATGTCAACTCTTCCTTGTCTGCAATCCAGAGTCCAATTCTCTGAGGTTTTATGGTAGTGACAATAATTATATGCCCTCCTTTTGCTCTGTGCCCTCATTAAAAACAAACAAACAAACAAACAAACAAAAAACCCTGCTGCATGCCTCTATAACCCATGTCCCTCTTTGTTTTGAAACACAGTGTTGTAGGGACAAAGGAGGCAAGGCACCGAAGATAGCAGGAAACAGTTTTATTTGGCTGCAGCCAGGTTCAGAGGGTACAGCCTTTGCTATAATCAATCAATCCCCTGAACCTCGAGTTCAGAGATTTTATAGTTTTATATTCAGCATGTAAGGGGAGGGGTGCAGAAGTTCACAGCCTGCAGAAGTTCACATAAAAGCAGCTTTTTCTTTCACTGTTCTGGGCATGTTAACTCTTCAAGGCCAACACCTCAGATGGGGAGAGCTTCATCTCCCCTTTCTTTCTTCCCCCTGACAGCTGTTACCATGGGGCCATTTGTAACTTATCTTAAAAATGTAGAAATCTCTGTGAAGCCCAGCTCAAGGCCAGAGGCCTTGTTTGCATATTTCTTCAAAGTACTATACTGGGTAAGTTTGTGAAAAACTACTTAAGGAGGTGTCCAGCACCTGGAGTGCTGGTATCTTCTCGGCCAGTGGCCAAGTAAACAGGTGACATGAAAATAGGAAGTTTATCTACATTGGACTCTTTTGCTGACAGTCCTAAAATCAGCCATGGTGAAGAGGGCTTTTCTGTGGAGAAAGGGGGTGCCACTTCAATAGGATTTAGTGGTCTTTGCATCCTTCCAGATTAGCTTCTCCTATAATTGTTAAACCCTGAATTGCTTACCATATACTTAATAGCAACCTATATTTTGATATTTAAAGAGGTGCTGAGGTGAATTCTAGATGGTGTTTGCCCTTGATGTAACCCTGGATCCTGGAATGGGAACCTCAAGGTGACACAGATACATGAGAATGTTCTGTTTGTGTTATGTTATATAATACATAGGACTGGATTTTACATACATATATCACAAATCCTGCTTTTCTGAATAATTGTCACTTTCCAAGTCTGATGAAAATAAGGGATGTTGCAAGAATTTTGTGATCTGGTGAAGGGATATTGGCTTTGCAATCAGACACAGTTCATCTTGAGTCCCAGCCCAGCTCTTCATTAGTTTTGGGAGTTTGTCCATAGGAGGAAACAGATATTACATCCTGGTCATTAGTTCTAAGCCCCAATTGTGAGATAAATTTAAATTTAATGTATTTAAACAATAGAGTCAAGGCCATGGAAGATCATGGTGTATGTGACCCCAAGGTCTTCAGACCCCATCTCCTTGTGTTTGCTATCTGATATCTGCAATGGGAAAGAACCTGTGATAAGAATCAAGTTGCAAAGAATAATCTACTTTTGGACACTTCCTGGTTGGAGGTTCCTGTTCCCATGGAGGGCATTGTTCTCCTACTTTTGGGGCCTGAGGAGAAATATTAGGAGACCAGGCCCTTGACTCACTGATATCAGGGGACCCATAGCTCTGAAAACTTGCCTACTGTGAACTGAGATATGACAGAGAGATTCACACTTGAGGGTGTAGTTCTCAAAATGTTACTGCTGTTTACTGGTGTGGAGTTTTTGCTTCCCCAATGCTGAAGTATAACACCAGAGAAGCACATGGAGGCAAGTTTAGAGTGGAAAGTAGAAGCTTTATTTATTAAAGCTTTATTTATTAAAGGACAGCAGAAAAGACTTCTCTGCGGAGGAAGAAGGGGACTCAAGAGGTGAAATCCAAGTTAGGGGGAGACCTTCCCTCTTTTATAGCTAAGGTCTTCTTTTCCCTTTCCTGTGTTGTACCTGGGCTTTGTTCTGTTGTCTTGCAGTGATATAATGTAGCTGGGAAGACCCAAAAAGGTGAGGGGCAGATGGGCCAGAGAAGTAATCTGGGCAGGAAGGGCCTGGGGCGGCTTTTGATTAGCACCTCCCAGTTTGCTGGGACCTGCTTCATTAACATTTTTTTTTTTTAGAATGTGCTCTGGGCATTGGGAACATTAACCTTTCAATTTCCCCAAGTGCTGCTCTGCTTTCCTGGGCTCCATTCTCAACAAGGCCTTCATTTTCAATTTTACTCAATATTAGACCTGATTTACCTAACTACACTAACTACCGATCTTTAAATCTGGCTTCAAAAACACATACTTTATTAGTAGTATTTTATTAGTCACCTAAATGTACTATGCTGGGTTATGTTATTCAAATCAATTTCAGCTGTTTCTTTTTCCATTTGATAGACCCAACCTGATCTTTTCTTAAAATTGGGAGCCATCTCGCCACAAAGCCATAAAAAGATTATTTTAGCTTTACTATAAATTACTGCAAATTCTGAACCTGCTTGGAATGCCTGCCTGTGCCTTGAATTCACCCATGCCTGGCTCTCTGACCAGATAGCAGCCCTCTCTGAAACTTTAGTGACACCTCATAAATATTGGCCTTTCCTGGCCAGATAACGACCCTCTCTGAGGCTCTAATGATCCTCATAAATTCTGATGTTGGACCCAGCAAAAAATGTAAACTACCATTAGTGTGATGTTTGCCAGAGTTCTGTTATCTGTAACCTCCCTTTGTGTAAATTTCTGGGCTATAAAGCTGGGCTGCAGGAAAGCTGCTGCTGTTGTCTTGTTTCCCGAGGTTTTGGGTGGGAGAAGCAGCCTGGCCGGTCAAAATAATAAGCTTGCTTTACTTTGATTTTAATTGGAGTCAGTGGTCTTTTCTTGCATCCTGGTCTAACACATTGTTAATGTGAATAATAGAAATATTTAAATTTCCCTTGTGCCTTACATGCTGTTTTCATTGGACCTTGTCGATTTAGGAGGTTGCTTCCCAGTTCAATCTGCCTCCTAACAAGAGCAGAAAACTTAAATGAAATTTCATAGTAATTGTCACTATATCACTTTCAACCATGAATAATATACAGGCATATGTAATCTATAAACGGAAATTACATTATATGCAAGGTTAAATGAAAATGTTATGCTGGTTGGAGGCTCTGGGGTGCAATTCCCAGACCTGGGGGGGGGGGGAAGAAAACCCAAAAAACCAAAAACAACAACAACAAAACAACAACAAACCACATGAAACCAAGAACCTGCCATTGTGGCCTTATTCATGCCTGGATTGGACATAATTCCCTGTCACTCAAAAAGAAGGCTTACTGGGCTCATACAGGGGGTGGGTGGGCACCCTCCGAAGCCCTGTCCAATCGGGAGCATTTCCTGACAACTGTCCAATCCTGTGTGCAGTCAGCGAGTAGGGGGCGGGCTTCCTCATTCTCGTTGGGTCCTTTTCTCCCGAATCCGCCATTCCTACTGTTCAGCTGCAGGGTCGTCTGTCACATTTGGAGTCCCCGCTTGCGGTGCTGAGCGGGTGCTGAAGATCCCTGGGTCGTAGGCTTGGCTCCTGAGCACGAGGAAATGGTGAGAGTGGCGTGGCATCCGGAGCCTGAGAGGGAGGCGGGCGGCGGGCGGCAGGGGGAGTGGAAGCAGAGACTGTTGGAACCGTGGCTGTGGCGGGAACGGGAGCCCTGGCGGAGGCGACTCCAGGCAGTCTCGCTCTGCTCTGCAGGCTTGAGCCTTCCCAGGGGCCAGTACCTCTCCTCAGTCCCAGTAGCCCCCCCTTCCCCCAGTCCCACTGGCCCTCCAGATGGCGAGTGTGCCCGTGGCAGAACCGCGAACAGCCTTCCCCACCCCCCACGGGCGCCCTCAGCCCCCCGTTCTAACCCTATCTGGCCGCCATGTGCCTGCAGCCAGTGTCTTCCCAGATGTGGTGGCTGACTGGAGGCAAGATTATCTTCATCCAGTCTCCACCTGCGGGTTTCCCGGGAGAGGAGGTGTAGGATATAGGGAACTCGCTTCTTCCTGAGCTAGCTCGTTTACATTTTTACTTCATTTTTTTTCTTTACTTTCCTTTTGTTTGTTACTGGACCATTGACCGGAGGGATACTTAAACCACTGAGCTACGTTTCTAGTACTGTTTTTTTTTTTTTTTAAATTTATTTTTTAGAAGTAGTCGGAAACAATACCCTTAGTTTGTTTGTTTATTTTTATGTGGTGCTGAGGGTCGAACCTAGGGCCTTGCGTTTGCTGGAGGAGCACTCTACCGCTAAGCCACAATCCCAGCCCAACTCTTTTTTTTTTTTTTTAATTATTATTTAGACAGAGTCTAGTTAAGTTTCTGAGACTAGCCTTGTTATGGTTTGATTTCTCTAGACTTCTCTATCGCTATTAAATATATAATTGTAACATACCTGCAAATGGATTCGTGTGTAGATTTTGTTTATATTGTTATTCCTTGATGATTAACATAATGGTATAGTTTCATAATATGCTTGGATGTCAAGTAAGGACTTCTCTCCAAAGCATTTTTGGAGATCTTTATCATTAATTAGATGGTGAAACATTTCTAGGTCTCTGTAGCTCCTGTTTTGTTTAATGGTCTCTGTTTTTGTTCCAGAAACACACTGTTTTTGCTATTATGGCTCTGTGGCATAAATTGAAGTCAGATATTTTGAGGTTTTCGGGTTTACAGTTTACAGAATTGCTTGCTATTCCATAAGACTCTGAGGGTTTTTTCTTCTAGTTATGAGAATAATAATATTGTTATTTTGATCAAGATTATATCCCATCTGTAGGTGGCTTTAAGTAATCTGATGGCTTTTTTTCAGTCTATAGATGGCTTTAGTTTATTTAATGTAGATGGCTTTAGTTTATCTATAGATGATTTTAATGTTTTCAGTGTTTTGTAATTTTTCTCATGGAAATTTTTACTTTCTTTTGTTAGACTTATTGCTAAGCATTTTTAAGTTATTTGCAATAAAATGAATTCTTTATTTCTCAACAGATTCATTATTGTAGGAAAATTATTGATCTTCCTACATTTCTTTATTCTGTAACTTTGATGCATTTGTTTATCACCAGTAGGAATGTTCTGGTGGAAACATTAGGATTTTCTAAGTTTAACCTTATGTCATCTGTAGACATATAATTTGACTTCTTTCTTTCCTATTTGTAACCCTTTAATTTTTGCCCCTTTCCAAAAGCTCCAGCTAAATTTGAGTATTTATTGTACAGGAGTGGTGGGGGTGAGTGTCCTTTCTATTTTTCATCATTTAAAGGCACCGCATTCAGCTCTTCCCTATTCAGTAGAAAGCTGGCATTAGATTTGTTATGTAGCCTTTGATGTTGAAGCAATTTCCTTCTTTTCACAGTTTCTTCAGATTATATATCTGGATGTGATATTGAATTTTGTCAAAGGCTTTTTTCTTTTTTTGCATCTATTGAGATGATCATGTGAATTTTATATTTGTATTTATGTGGTTTATTATATGTATATTGATTTGTGCTTGTTGCAGTCCTGCAATAAAAACAAGTTTATCATGCTGTATGATCTTTGTAATGTGCTATTAAATATGATTTGGTTTGCTATCACATTGAGGGGGTATTCATCTAAGTTCATTAGTTATATTGGTTTGTCATTTTCTTCCCTCAAGAAGTGTTCTTATCTTGCTTTGGTTTTTGTTTGGTAGTACTGGGGATTAAACCCAGGACCATTCAACTCATACAATCCCAGTTCTTTTAATTTTATTTTGAGATTAAGTGTTAAGTTTTGGATGTGAGGTGTTCCCCAAATGCTCACATGCGAGACAATGCAAGAAGATTCAGAGAGGAATTGATTGGATTGTGAAAGCCTTAACCCTATCTGTGAATTAATTCTTGCATGAGATTAACTGAGTTGTCACTGGAGGGAATAGTGCATTGGGGTCAGGGATTTGGGGTATATATTTGTGTCTGGTAAGTGGAGTTTTTCTCTCTGCTTTCTCATCACCATGTGAGCTGTTTTCCTCTGTCACACTCTTTCTTTCCACCATGATGCTCTGCTTCACTTTGAGCCCTGAGGAATGAAAGTGGCCTTCTATGGACTAAAACCTCTAAGACTCCGAGCCCTCAAATAAACTCTTCATCCTCTATAAATGTGCTCATTCTTTTAGTCAAGTGGTTAAATGGCTACTAACTAAAACACAAGGTCTTTCTAAATTACTGAGGCTGGCTTTGAACTTTTGATCTTCCTGGCTCAGCCTCCCCAATTTTTGGGATTATAGGTATGCAGCACAGTTTGGGATTATAGGTATGCAATACAGCTGGTCTCCCGCCTGGTTTTTAAAATCATGATGATACTAGCTTCATAGAATGAATTGGGGAGTGTTCCTTATTTTTCTAGTTTGAGGAATAACTTGAGGAGCATTATGTTAATTCCTTCTAATATTCTGGTAAAAGTTAGTATTGAAGTCATCTTGTCCAGGAGATTCTGTGTTGAAAAACTTGGTATTATTGTTTTATTTGCATTACTTTTTTTTTTTTTTTTGCGGGGTGGAGATGTACTGAGGATTGAACTCAGGGGCACTCGACCACTGAGCCATATCCCTAGCCGTATTTTGTATTTTATTAGAGTCAGGGTCTCACTGAGTTTCTTAGCGCCTTGCTAAATTGCTGAGGCTGGCTTTGAACTCATGATCCTCCTGCCTCTGCCTCCCTAGCTGCTAGGATTACAGGCATGTGCCACTGTGCCCAGCCACATTGAATTTTATTGTTATTTTATGTTTTCAATATGCAGTTTGTTAAATTTTGGTAGGTCATGCATGCCTTGAAATTTAACCATTTCTTCCAGATTTTCCAATATATTAGAATATGAGTTTTCTAAATAGTCCCTGATAATCCTTTCAATTGCATTGCCCTCTGAAGTGATATTGCTTCTTTCATCTCTAATTTTATGAATTTCTCTTTCCTATGATTTGTTTGTCTAAGGGTTTATTCATTTCATTAATGTTTTTCACAGAACCAACTAGTTTCTTCATCAATCCTTTGTACTCTTTTTATTCTCTATTTCATCTCTTATCTTTATTCTTTCCTTATACTCAGTTGGAGAATAATTTGATTTTGTCTTTATAAGACTAACAGTTGTATTACTAGGTTATTTTGTTTGTGTCTTTCTGGTATTTTATGTAGGAACTCATAACTGCATTTTCTTTTTTTAGAACTTCCTTCATGGTGTCCCAGAATTCTGGTATATAGTATTTCTATTGTTTGAATCTAAGATTTTAAAAATTTCTCTCCTTATTTATTTTATGACATACATGCAAAAGTATTTTATTCAATCACCATATGATTGTATAGTATCTTTTTCTTGCTACTGATTTCAGGCAATAATGACCTGACAAGATACAAAGCATTGGTTGCACATTTTTCTCTGTTAGGACTTCCTTTGTGGCCTTCAATATGACCTATTTTGGAGAGAGTTCCATGAGCAGGTTAAAATAAAGTGTGGTCACCTACTGTAAATCGAAATATTTTATAAGTACTTGTGAAGTCAATTTTGTATGTAGTATGCTTTAGCTGCAGGCCATATTTTTTCCTCAAAAATTAGGTCTGATTTTGTAATTGAAAGGTAAGTTTTGTCATGTTTAATCAGTTTCATATGATCGTAGTGAACTTGGAATAAAAGCTGTGGCAAACCTGTGAGAGTTGGACTTTGAAAAAGTGGAGTTGGTAATAAAATTATAGACAGAAAGATGGCTATCTAAATTGGATTTTGTCATGAACATATATCTGCATATTTGTAAGGACAATATAAAAATAAGTTGCCAAATATTTTCTTTGTTCTCTACTTATTTGTCAGGTTTGTGTTTTCCTATTATTGTTTGTCAGTGTGGCTTATTTCTCATAGAGGTGACTTGTATAATTGCTTCTATATGAATATGGGAATGTCAGATGACAGCATTTTTTGTTTGTTTATCCCAGCACAAAGTTTTGTGTAGTGTGTGGTAGATACAAATGAAGGCCTATGTTCTAGTGTAGATTAGAGTATTATCAACCCTAAGCTGGAGCCAATGAAAGAATGAGGAGACTGTAAAGTCCAGAGGACTGAATATTTGGTGAGATTGATGAGATTGATCATTATAGAAACAAGGTTTGCTTTTGGATTTGATATGCAAGCGATTATAGAAGACATAAATGCAAAATTGTACAAAGTTTTGGCTGAACAATGGAATTCTTAACATGTGTCTAGAAAATAATAACAATGATGATAATAATAGAATATTACTTAAGATATGAGAATATTATTTTAATAATAATAAATGGCTGAAAACAATAAAACAATAAATATGAGGAAGAGTGACAAGAGATGATCTTTCAAAAATAAAGACTAGAAACATACATTTGTGTCGGGTTTATGACTCTGTGGTATAGAAATTTCCTTGCTTGTGAGGTAACCTTAGTGTGATTCCTACCACTTCCAAAATAACAACATATAAAAAAAGAATTTTTTAATTACCATATTTAGTTATACATATTAATTATGTTTATTTTGCCAAAATTATACATGGTTCAATTTGATTTTCTCCCTTTTAATCCTCATAACCTTGTTTTCTCTTCCATCTTTCCTCCTAATATTCTCCTTAGTCTAATCTACTAATCTTTCTTTCTCTCATTTATTTCTTTTTCATTGGTACCTTATATATACAAAAATAAGTAATTGACAATGTTATATTCACATATGCAAGTAACATTTTGTTCAGTTCTGTCCACATTTTTCTCCATTCCTGTCCCTTCTTTTCTCAGTCTCTAATCTCCCTTGTATATTTATGATATCCAATCACATTTTCCTAGTTTTGCTCTAGCTGACACATATGAGATAAAACATTTTACCCTTGATTTTTTTAATCTGTTTTACTTAGCATAATATTCTCCATTTCCATTTACTGGCAAATGCCAATATTTAAAATTTCTTTATGACCATGTAAAACTGTGTGTGTGTGTGTGTGTGTGTGTGTGTGTGTGTGTGTGTGAGAGAGAGAGAGAGAGAGAGAGAGAGAGAGAGAGATGGATGAAGAGAAGAGAGAGAGAATTTCTTGATGCATTCATCTGTTGATAGGTATCTGAACTGCTTCAACAGTTTGGCCATTGTGAATTGTGCTACTATGTATATAAATGTGAATATATGAAAATATAGTTTAAGTTACATGTAGTTATGTATATAGGGAAAATTGACAGATATCCAATATTCATGACTATTCAGACATGTTTTTCTCATACAAATATAAATGAGTCATAAGAAGAAAATAACAACAATTCACCAATGATCATATATATATATGATTATCATGGCTATGGCATAGTAATGTAAATGTTTTTTATTATGAAAAATAATTTTTATTCAGAAACTATCACTTGCATTTTTGTGTGTCTCTTCACAATTTCTTATTAATTATACATGACTGTAGAATTCATTTTAGAATTGACACATTGTACAAAAATGGAGCATAAGTTTTCATTCCTCTGACTGTACATGGTGCAGAGTCACAAAAGTAGGGTAATCATACATGTGTATAGGGTAATAATGTTTGTCTAATTTTATCATCCTACCCATACCCACACCATTTTTCCTCCCCTAACTCCCCTCTGCACAATCCAAAATTTATTCATCACCCCCACCCCCCTTGATGGATCATCATTGGCTTATCAGAGAAAACATTTGGCTTTTGTTTTTTTTTGGGGGGGGGGTTGGCTTATTTCACTTAATATAATTTCTCCAACTTCATTCATTTATCTGTAAATGCCATAATTTCATTCTTCTTTAAGGCTGAGTAATATTCCAGTGTGTATGTGCACTGATTTTTTTTTTAACCATTCATCTATTGAGGGGCATCTAGGTTGTTTCCATAGTTTAGCTATTGTGAATTGAGTTTCTCTAAACATTGATGTGGCTGTTTCACTGTAGAATGGTGATTTAAGGTCCTTTGGGTGCAAGCCAAGGAGTGGGATAGCTAGGTCAAATGGTGGTTCCAATTTTTTTTTAGAGATCTCTCCATACTGCTTTCCATAGTGGTTGACCAATTTGCAGTCCCACCTGCAATGTGTGAGTATGCCCTTTCCTCCCCATTCTCACCAACACTTATTATTGCTTGTATTCTTCATAATTGCCATTCTGACTGGTGTAAGAGGAGAGCTTAGAATAGTTTTTATTTGCATTTCTTTAATTGCTACAGATGTGGAGCTTTTTTTTCTATGTTTGTTCATTGATAGTATTTCTTCTTCCATGAAGTGTCTATTTAGTTCCTTAGCCCATTTATTGATTGGATTATTTTTATTATTATTATTTTTTGGTGTTAAGTTTTTTGAGTTCTTTATATATCCTGGAGATTAATGCCTGTGGTAAAGATTTTCTCCCATTCTGTATTCTCTCTTCACGTTTTTTATTGCTTCTTTTGCTGAAAAGCAGTTTTTAGTTTGAATGTATTCCATTTATTGATTGTTGGTTTTACTTTTTGCACTTTAGGGATCTTGTTAAGGAAGTCAATTCCTAAGCTGACCTGGTGAAGATTTGAGCCTCGTTTTTCTTCTATTAGGTGCATGCATGGTCTCTGTTCTAGTGCCTAGGTATTTGATACACTTTAAATTGATCTTTGTGCAGAGTGGGACATAGAGGTAGAATTTCATTTTGGTACATATGGATTTCCAGTTTTCCTATCACCATTTGTTGAATAGCTACTTTTGTCTAGTATGAGATAAGGTGTTTATGTGCATTTCTCTCTGTGTCTTCTATTCTGTACCGTTGGTCTACATGTCTTATTTTGGTGCCAATACCATGTCATTTTTGTTACTACTGCCATGTAGTATAGTTAAGGTCTGGTATTGTGATGCCTTCTTCTTCACTCTTTTTGCTAAGTATTGTTGTAACTACTCTGGGCCTGTTAATTTTCAAAATGAATTTCGTGATTGCTTTTTCTTGGTCTATGGAGAATGTCACTAGGATTTTAATAGGAAACAATTTTGGTAGTATTGTTTGCCCTTTTTTTATTGGCAGTGGATTGACTGTTCTCTGCCTCCTGTACAAACTTATGTCTTCTACTTTCTGGTAAAATATGCATAAAATTAAATTTACTTTTATAACTCTTTTTAAGGGTAAAATCCAGTACCATTTAGTGTATTCACAGTGTTGGAAAACATCAGAACTATCTAGTTCCTGATTTTATATATATACACACACACACACACACACACACACACACACACAACAACCAGTGCCTTCCAACACCCATTTCCATTTTCTTCTTTCCTCATGGCCTGGAATGACTAAGATACATTTGTTTTTCAATGCATTTCCTTTGTCATAAAATTTAAATAATTTGACCTATGCAGTATGTGGCAAGTTCCTCTAATTTATTTCCCTTAACATAATGCTTTCAAGGCTATTTTTGCTATATATTTTAGCATATTCTAATTAAAGTATCGATGAGTAAAATTCTTTGTGGACATACCAAATTTTAGTTATCAGTTGTGGTTTTTATTGTGTCATTTGCAGTATTTTGGATAAATCCAGGTGCACTCTACTACTGTACTGACCGACATTTCCAGACCTTCCCCCCCCCCCCATTTTGAGGCAGGGATTCCATAAACTTGCTCAAACTTGTGATTTCCACTTTCTATCCTCTAGAGTTCCTGGGATTCTAGGTTGTACCACCATAAGTGACAGTTATCAGTGAATCTGCTATTAGATATTTGGGTTGTTTGCACCTTTGGTTATTATTATCATTTTGTGTGTGTGTGTGTGTGTGCGCGCGCGCGCGCACGCGCATGTGTGCGTGCCCAGTACTAGGGGATTGAATACAGGTCCTTGTGTATGTGAGGTAAGTACTCTACCACCTGAACTATGGCCCCAGCCCAGTACTTTTGGTTATTTTGAATAATTCTACTATAAGTATTCATATACAAATTAGTTTCTAACTATGTTTTGAGTTATTTTTGTACATGTCTGAGGTGAATTTTGATTTATTTTGTAATTCATTATTATAATTATTTATATATTTATTGCTTATAAAACATGAAGGTGCTTTCCACACTACTTGTACCGTTTTGCATCCTCCCAAAGGTGTATGGAATTTTCAATTTTCCATAGGTTTAATTTCGTTTTGTTTTGCTTATTCACAGTTTTAGGTTTTGGTAAATTTTAATAGTTTTTGTTTACAGCACAAAACAACAACATTTAGGCAGATAAAAGGTCAAACAATCTGTTACATATGGCTCTGAAGAGAAAAATGTATTGATACAAAGGAAGATAGAGAGCATATACAGTCCATGGTTATCACAGTCTAGATCCCTAAGACACAGTTTGTACATTTCAGTTTATATCAGATCAACAAAAGTTTACGGAACCACATTGATTTAATAGGTGAAAAAATTTGGGTGACTCTGGAATGTGCAAGTTGTCCCTAACAGTATGATCTCTGGCATTTGTGTTTATATGGAAGATGCATATGGGTACTGCAGTGTAAAAACCTGAAACAGAAGTGTTGTGTGCATGGCTCTAATCATATTTTCAAAAGGGAAATAACTGGCCTTCAGCTCAGGTTAAATATTTGTTGACACAACTTTTCAAAAACAAGAAAACTGTTAAAATTGTCTTTTTACTTCCATGATAATATAGTATTATGCACAGGACTTTTATTTTAGTAGAGATTAAACATTTTTGTTGAATTTATTTTTGCAGTCAAAGGCTCCATTGCCAAATCTAAATTCATGAATATTTAATTTTGCTTTTGTGTAAATTTTTATAGTTTTGGCATTAAAATTAGTTCTGTGGTTTACTTTGAGATAATCATCGTACAACAGTCTTAATTTTTTTGCCTGTAAATAAGCATTCATCTTAACCTTATTTGTAGAAGAGACTGTTCTTTATTAAATTATCTTGACAATCCTGTCAAAAATAAATTGTCATCAGGTATGTGGTTAATTTCTTTTTTATTTTAAAGAGAGAGAATTTTTTTAATATATCTTTTTCCTTTCCTTTTTTTTTTTTTTTTTTTTTTAGTTTTCGGCGGACACAACATCTTTGTTTGTATGTGG